>NC_079457.1:31656069-31717261 GCF_903798145.1 Danio aesculapii
ACCTCAGTCGAGAAAGAAGACAGAAGAGTTTGGTATGTTATGAGCTGTTCAGGATTTTTTGTTTTTCGCCAGCTTCTCTCAGCAGCCCGAAGTTTTGAGCGATGCTCACGGAGAACATCAGAGAGCCAGGGTGCAGGAGGACTGGCTCGTGTTGGTCTGGATGTCAGAGGGCATAGTCTGTCTAGACATGATGTTAGCGTGGAGCAGAGTGTATCAGTTGCACTGTTCGTATCAAGTGCAGAGAGTTTGCAAGATGGAGGAAGAGAGTTAGAAACAATGGTGGATAGTCTGTTGGGTGAGAGAGAGCGTAGGTTTCTGCGAAAGGCAACTAGAGTAGGAGTGTGTGGCGGCTCAGGAGTAATGTGGATGTTGAGAGAGAGAAGGAAATGATCCGATGTTTGTAGTGGAGTTACTAGTGTTTGGTCAGCGAGGCAATGTCGAGTGTAAATAAGGTCTAGTTGATTACCTGATTTGTGAGTAGCAGAAGTAGGTGCTCTTTTGAGGTCGAAAGATGCAAGCACAGTCTGGAAGTCAGCAGCTTGAGGTCTTTCTATGTGGATGTTGAAGTCACCTAGCACCAACAAGGGAGTGTCATAATCAGAAAAAGATGAGAGAAGAACATCCAGTTCATCCAAGAAGTGACCTAATGTACCCGGTGGGCGGTAGATGACAACCACATTTATGCGAAAGGGGTGGATAATGGTGACTGCATGGAATTCAAAAGAGCTGATTTTTGGCAGGGACGGTCTCTGAGTGAATTTCCATTCTTTGGAAATCAGTAGTCCAGTCCCACCCCCTCTCCCTGTCTGACGAGGGGTGTGGGAAAGAGAGAAATTAGTAGAAAGAGCTGCATGTGTAGCAGTGTCCTCCGGTCTCAGCCAGGTTTCAGTTAGAGCCATGAGACTAAAGTCAGAATGAGTGGCTATGGAGGTAATAAAATCTGCTTTGTTAACAGCAGATTGACAATTCCAGAGGCCCACAGAGAGAGAGAGTTGTGAAATAGAGGATACATGAATTGATCGAAGGTTGTGAGGGTTGCGCCTGCAGCGTACATCCCGTGCTCTGCGAGTATTAGTAACAACAGGAATTAGTAAACACATAATAAAGTGCAAGGAAAACAATAATGAGTGCAGAGAAAAGGAAAAAAATAAAGTAAGAAGTACTCAAGTGCTTTGACGGTGTCTTTGCTCGGTGGGGTCGCACAGGTAGAGTCGATGGTCTTTACCCTCGTCGGTCTTCACACGAGGCGGGCTTCACACGAGGCTGCCGCGACCGCTGCCGCGGTGAGACTAGTCGCTTATATACACCCCCGAGCGCTTTGCTGATTGAGCTCAGGTGGACACGCCTCGAGAGTAAAAACACCCGAAACTGCGGCCGCGGGGGCGCGCGAAAAAACCTCCGGCTCGGCACGCAAGCTCTTACAGTAAACAAAAGGAAACAGTGGCTAAAACTTGCTAGTACTAAACACAGATAGCTGAAAAACAATTTTAAATGTCCAACAACCAATACACAACCAGCTGAAACAAGTCTAACTGTTCTCTAACCAAACACTAAACACAGATAGCTGAAAACAATTTTAAATGTCCTACAACCAATACACAACCAGCTGAAACAAGTCTAAGCGTTCTCTAACCAAACACAGCAACTGAAAACAGGTCTAAATGTACTTACTCGGTGTTGCTCTCGATGCTACAGTGCTTCTCCTGCTAGCTAGACCAAATGTGTTCACATATATAGTCTTTACCTGGCGTTTGGACACGCCTCCAAAGTTACAAAGCACCCGAAACTGCGGCCGCGGGGGCGCGCGAAAAAACCTCCGGCTCGGCACGCAAGCTCTTACAGTAAACAAAAGGAAACAGTGGCTAAAACTTGCTAGTACTAAACACAGATAGCTGAAAAACAATTTTAAATGTCCAACAACCAATACACAACCAGCTGAAACAAGTCTAAGCGTTCTCTAACCAAACACAGCAACTGAAAACAGGTCTAAATGTACTTACTCGGTGTTGCTCTCGATGCTACAGTGCTTCTCCTAGCACTGTAGCATTTCTAAACATAATAGTTTTAATAACTCATTTCTAATAACTGATTTATTTTATCTTTGCCACGATGGCAGTAAATAATATTTGACTAGATATTTTCCAAGACACTTCTATATAGCTTAAAGTGACATTTAAAGGCTTAACTAGGTTAATTAGGTTAACTAGGCAGGTTAGGGTAATTAGGCAAGTTATTGTATAACGATGATTTGTTCTGTAGACTATCAAAAAAAATAGCTTAAAGGGGCTAATAATTTTGACCTTAAAATGGTTTTTAAAAAATTTAAAACTGCTTTTATTCTAGCCGAAATAAAACAAATAAGACTTTCTCCTGAAGAAAAAATATTATCAGATGTACTGTGAAAATGTCCTTGCTCTGTTAAACATCATTTGGGAAATATTTAAAAAACAAAAAAAAATTAGGGGGGCTAGTAATTCTGACCTCAATTATATATATATATACATACATAGATACATACCTACACACATACCTTTTAGTCCGTATACTATAATGTGTAATTTACTTAATTTTAAAAAGCACAAAGAAAAAAAAACATTGTAAATATTTTGATGTTTTCAAACCTTACCAATTACTTCCCCTTTTGTTTCTAATTATACATATTTCTACTTGTAGCATAATACATAAATGTCAAACGTTTTATTTTATGTCATTTCCATAGAAATGAACAATGTGCCTTTATGAGTATTGTGGGAGAATTGACTGGTATTTTGTATTGTGTGGAGTACAGGAAGACATTTGTATTTGCATTGTAGTGCTGAATAAAAGTAGTTTCTGATGTAAAAGTATAAATTAAAGTCGCTTGTTTGAAAGAGAGCATTAGGAACTGCCAAGGCTTCTTAAGCTTTTAAGACTTTGGAATGAGAAACCACATGATAAGCCGGAGATGTGTGCTTTTGTCTTTCAGACACATGCACCCACTCAGAACTCTCATTTTATGTTTTTCACATGTGCGGCCCACTCTTTCCATCCATCTGACCATGAGAGCATGAGTTATAGCTGAGCACTTTCTTTCGCAAGGTGTTGCGACACATGTGCGGGAACAAGGAGGAAGTAAAAAGAGAGAAAGCATTGGTCTTTTGAATAAATAAAGATCAGGGCAAGATGAAAGGAGAGGACACAGTAAGTCAGCTTATGGACGCTGCGTTTAATAGAAAAAAGCATGACTAGTTCTCATGCTTCCTGTCTGTTTTCATTCATCCGCTCCATTCTCTCATCAACTGACAACAGGCTCAAGCACTCCGCTCCAGATCCAGCACAAAAACTGACTAGTATAATGGAAGATCTATATATATTTCTACATTTTCTGTAGAAATCTGTGATGATTGCTGCTAGCTGGTTGATTATGTTGGTTATTAACACAGTTGCTAACAATTTTTATATATTTTAATATGTACGTAATATTTTCTAAAATGTATCAAACACAACATGAGTATTTCACAGTGTGATTAAGTAGCAATTGTTAAATTAACCAATGCATTGCTACTGTAGGTTTTTGATAGGGTCTTGTAAGTATTAACAAAAAAAAGTGTCTTACAAATGGTAAATCAATATATTGCTTATAGTGAACAAGTGGGCAAGGTGATAGTCACATGATTTTTTTAGTACAAACTCTCATCATCCTCATACAGTAGCGAACAATTTTCTGGAAATATATTTACTTTTCCTTATTTCAGTAATTTTGGTAATGTTATGTATTCATACATTTATTCATTCATTCATTCATTCATTCATTCATTCATTCATTCATTCATTCATTCATTCATTCAATTTTAATTTAATTTTATTTATCTTGTTTTATTTTTTATTTTATTTTATTAAAATTTTATTTATTTATTTAATTATTTAATTATTTCTTTATTTTTATTTTATTTATTTATCTATTGATAATTTAATTTAATTATTTTTTATTTTATTTTTTTATTTTATTTTATTTATTAATATTATTATTATAATTATAATTATTATTATTGTTGTTTATTTATTTATATCTTTATTTTTATTTTATCTTGTTTTATTTATTTATTTGTTTGTTTATTTTTAAGATTTTTTTAACCATGCATTTACCCTTTTCCTAAAAATTTAAAACCGTACATGCAGGTAACCATTAATAATAATAAAAAAATTATTATTAATTAGCCATTAATAATAATAAAAAAAAACACAAGGCATATCAAAATATCAGGGCTACAAAACCCCTTCATACCCCAAAAGAATTATTGCATTTCTATGCAGTTGATGTCTCAGTAGTGTTCTGAAAGGTTGTCAAGGTGTTACTAGGTGGTTATGAGAACACCAAACCATACAAGAAATATGACATACCATGTAGGTTGCTACCTGAGTGTTTCTACTGTAGGTGGATTCTATGAGTTAAATGAGATTCTATGAGTTGCAGTTCTCTGCAACTCTCACATGGTCACCCACTGAAGCTATTGCGGTTGCGCGACATATCTGAAGAGCGGGGAGGGATGCAGCAGAGAGCTGAAGAGTGGGGAGGGATGCAGTAGAGAGGGGTATGCAGCGTATTTGAGGACCGGGGGGAGGCAGATGATTTCCGGGAGATTGTCATTCATTTGCGGGCATCCGGGAGTCTCAATGCATATGCGGGAGACTCCTGGAAATTCCGGGAGACTTTGGATGTCTGGTGATTTTACGCAGTCGGTGTGTTCGGAGTGGTTGCTAGTGTATTTTGGGTGGATATCAGGACACCAAACCTTAGCATACAAGAAATGTGAGATATCATGAAGGCGGTTGCCAGGTTTTTGCTATAGGTGGATCTAGGAGTTAAGTATTTTGAGTGTGTTTCTATGTAGCTGGTAGCTTTTCCTGGGTGATAACCATGGCATTACTAGGTGGTTTCGAGAACACCAAACATAAGCTTAAAAGAAATACGACATACCATGTGTATGTAATGTGCTTTTATGCTTTTGTCAGTGTTCTTTTAGTGGTTACTGTCAAGATTACCTTCAAAATATATGGCATACCATGTAGCTGGTTGCCAAGGTGTTTCTAGGTGAATCTAGAAGTATTTTAGTGTCTTTCCATGTAGCTGATGTGGTGTTCTGTGGGGTTGCCAGGTTGCTGCATCCTATATTGCTGTTAGCTTGTCCTCGGCAGTTACCAGGGCATTGCTAGGTGTTTTCAAGAACACCAAACATTAGCATACAAGAAATTTGTCGTTTCTATGTAGCTGGTAGCTTGTCCTGGGCAGTAACCATGGTGTTGCTAGGTGGCCTGGGCAGTAACCATGGTGTTACTAGGTGGTTTGAGAACACCAAACATTAACATACAAGAAATATGACATGCTATGTAGGTTGTTTGCCAGGGTGTTGCTATGTAGATTTAAGAGTATTTCAGTGTGTTTTCATGTGCATTCCGAGTGGTTTCCATGGGGTTGCTATGTGGTTGTAAGAGTGCACCTTGGCAACCAACACTAAAATCAATATCCTCTGATGAGTTCCAGCATATAAATTACTGAGCTAATTCCACACGCAATGCCATGTAGGTGGTTGCCAAGGTGTTGCTAGGTGGATCCAGGAGTATTTTCAGAGTTTTTCTATGTGGCTGATAAGGTGTTCTGTGGGGTTTCACGGTGTTGCATCCTATAATATTGTTAGCTTGTCCTTAGCACTAACAGGGCATTGCTAGGTGTTTTTAAGAACACCAAACATTAGCATACAAGAAATATGACATGCTATGTAGGTTGTTGCCAGGGTGTTGTTAGGGGAATCTATAAGTTAAGTATTTTGAGTATGTTTCTATGTAGCTGGTAGCTTGTCCTAGGCAGTGGCCATGGTGTTGCTGGGTGGTCTGAAAACACCAAACATTACCATACAAGAAATATAACCTGCTTTGTAGGTTGTTGCTAGGGTATTACTAGGTGGATCTAGATGTGAAGTATTTTCAGTATGTTTCTATGTAGCTGGTAGCTTGTCCTGGGCAGTAGCCATGGTGTTGCTAGGTGGTTTGAGAACACCAAATATTACCATACAAGAAATATTACCTTCTATGTAGGTAGTTGCTGGGGTGTTGCTAGGTAGTTCTAGACGTTAAATATTTTGAGTATGTTTCTGTGTAGCTGATAGCTTGTTCTGGGCAGTTACCATGGTATTACTAGGTGGTTTGAGAACACCAAACATTACCATACAAGAAATATAACCTGCTATGTACAGGTTGTTGCCACAGTGTTGCTAGGTGGATCTAGGAGTACTTTTAGTGTTTTCATTTGCATTCAGAGAGGTTTTCGTGGTGTTGCTATGTGGTTTTAGGAGTGCATCTTGGCAAGAAACACTAAAATCAATATCCTCTGATGAGTTCCAGCATATAAAGTACTGAGCTAATACCACACACAATGCTGTAGTAGGCTCTGTCACAGTACTGACTAGTAAGGACAAGATCCAGGCAACCTTGTTTTGTTATAATCTTCTTTATGGTACTGGTAGTCAGGTTTATTTAGCGTGAAATTGCACAGCACAATGAGGAACAGCATCTTTGAGGCAGTATGATGGCTTGTACATTATCTGTGATTCGATTGTGAGCCGCAAACATTATTTTTTTTAGATTACTCCAATCTGTTAAAAGCAACTTGTAATAATAAACTTGAAACCGTGTCCATAGTGGCACCTACATCTGTCAGTCATTTACTGGGAAAGCGCTCACAGTAATGAAGCAAAAACATAAACATGAACAATTTAAAAACTGAAAAATATGGGCCTGGTGAAAAACCGAGGCAGGCTGGATGAAGTAAAACACATCTGTAAAATCTGGCAGTGGAAGAGCGGTGTTTGGCAGATGAGATGCACATATGGGCTAAACCAGGCCAGACACATCCATGCGGTTCGGTCTTGGGTTTGGATTGAACAGCGAATCTGAGTGTTTTAGTGGGCTGGATGTGGAGACGGGAATATCTGAAGTGGCAAAGTAAAGGGTGCGGGTTATTTTCAATTTATTTAGTGTGCATTACGGGCTCTGTTAAACACTTATCTCCTTCTTTCCAGACCAGATGATGTGTATGTGTGTGTCTATGTGTAAGCGGTGAAACACGGAGTGGGATGTGTTAAGTTTCTGTCACACATCATTAATCAGTGTGAGTGTGTTTTCCCAGTGAACGAGCATGTGACAAGCATTGACCGCAGGACACGCCTCAGACATGACATGTTTTCACACACACACACACAAACACACACACACACACACACACACACACACACACACACACACACACACACACACACACACACACACGCACACACACACACACACACACACACACACACACACACACACACACTACTTTCGCTGCAAGCTGTGCTAACACCGAAATACAGGGGTTATAAATCTCAGGCGATGCTTGTTAAACATATTAAATAATTCTAAATAAATTTAAGGTTTTTTTAAAGACGTAATTGAAATCCTGTGCTTTTCTAGGAAACATGAGGTAAAATAAAATCAATTTTAACCAGAAAAAACAAATACTCTGTCATAATTTACTTAGTAAAGATATCACATAATGGTGATAAGATTCATCATCATAATACTTTTATTTCTTCTGCAGAATATTTTAATGAATGTTTTACTTGTATTTGTTCATTTAATTATTATAAAAGGGATCCAAAACCATTATATTTACTTGGTATGAAAACAAAATGACTATTGAGGAACAACAATAAATGTGGCCTCGAGCCAACGCACGCCACCAGTGCCGATATATAGTCATATAGCATTGTTACTCGTGTGATATTGCTCATATATATGTATATATGATCAATATCACATGAGAAGCAGTGTGATATGGCTGTATATCAGCATTGGTGGGAGGCGTGTGTTGGCTCGAGGCCACAGGTTGAGTGCCTCAGTGTCTCACCAGTGATAATATAGAGCCATATCGCACTGCTATGAGTGTAATATTGCATTTATACAGCAGTTCGAAGGCATAATCGTGTGTAGAAAATCAAACACAGAGTTTCTCAAAAACGCTTTTCTATGAGGAACTACTTTCTTTCGCCATTCATTCACATCTGCAGCTGACGTCAGAACAGCAGAAACTGTTGTTACTTCACTTTAGAGCTGTTATTCGAATGAATCTCTAGCATAATATCTAAAGTGATTACAAAAAAAGTAATTTTGCTCACATTTTAAGATTATAAGGCTGAAAGGCATGAAATGCCATCAGTCTACAGAGATTTCTCAGTATTTCTCTGTTGCAATCAGGAGAATAATTAACCCCAAAAAAGGCTAAATAAAGCAAACACTACCAGATTACTATGGTATAAATACAGCACTACAACATAAAAAAGAGAGATCGACTTAGAATGTATAAGTTTATCACCCTAAGGTCTTATTATGCGGTCTCTGTCGCCATCTTGTTGCAGAATGTCAATCGCCAAATTCTTTGCTCTGTTGATGGCCGCTAATGTGCTGAATCTCCGAAATTATAAATATTATTAAAAAGGCAATATTCTTATAAATAAACTGCATAGTTGCAATCTGAACAACTACATTCTTGCTTTAAGAAGCCTCAAAAGTATATTATGTAGTCCAACAGCTGCAAAATTTGTAAAAGTGTAGTGAGCTTATTCCTCTGCTGCCACTCAATGTGGGCGGATTAATACACAAGAGTGAAGAGGCTTTAGGAGTGGCAATATTGCAGAATATCCCACAGCTATTAGCCAATCAGATTCTAGAACCAGAGAGAACTGTTGAATATATATATATATATATATATATATATATATATATATATATATATATATATATATATATATATATATATATATATATATATATATATTTTTTTTTTTAATGTAACATGATATTGTAACACAAGTAACATTTATTTGTAACACAGTATTTGTTCCAGCACATAATTATGGTTTAAAAACCTAATAAAAAATAAACCAAATATTTCATTCATTTTTCTTATGACTATAAAACCAAGTTCTAACATGCAATAGTTTAAAATATGAAATATTTGTAAATAAAGCCATTTTTTTTACATTTTCAAGTGATGTTTCAATCTCAACTGTGAGAGCAGCAGATAATACACGCAATTACAAATGCTGTCATTTTATCAAGTTAGTCTCAATTTCATTAATATTTGACCTATGATATGGACAAGAAAACACCACAACTCTCTACAGTATATAACTTGCAACATGGTTGATGAATAAATATGAAAACAGTATTGTTAAAAAATTACAGTATTGTTAAAGAGCCCATATTATGGCTTTTTGAAAATGCCCTTCCATGTAGTGTGTCACACAGCTCTAAGTGAAGTGAAATATCCAGCTAAGGCTTAAATCTGTAAGTGTACAGTGTTTAAAACTATTGATTCATCTATAAAAGAGTCGACTCATAGTGCTTCAAACGAGTCGTCTTAAAAACGAGTTATTAGGTGTTTCGCGATGACGCAGCTACGAAACACAAGTAGTTGCATGCGCAAGCCCGGGAGATTTGAAACCTGCGGCCCCGCCCACTAACAAAAAAAAGTCACACACACACACACACAGAGACACACACAGACATCGGTAGAATGAAGTCACGCTGTGCAGATGGAGATTATTGACAGTTCACCCAAAGATGAAACCTTAGCATATAGCCTAGCCTTGAGCAGATCGAGAGCCTCTGGAAACTACCTGCTTACAAAGAAGACTTCATCAGTTTGTTAAAGGAAGGATCGGTAAAGACTGTCAGAACAAGGATCAGTGGATCATGAATCAGTTTCTTCCCCCATTTCACTAGTGTAAGTACGTGCGATTAAAATTGTTGCCTCGTTTACTCTAGCTTGCAAATTATGCATTTAGTTGTGTTTTGTTACTTGTAACCGCGTGTGCTGTATCAGGTTAACTCTTTATATTCTCATATCGCGTGTAAAGCTACGTTGAAAACGCGACGCGTGCCGCTTTGTTTATGGATAGTCAGCTATGTGTGTGTGTGTAATGTGTGTGTGTGTGGCTCCTCTGAGGACGGTCGTTTGTGTGAGTGTCTCCTCTTAGGAGGTTGATGTGTGTGTGTGTGTGTCTCTAAATAGGGTAAAGCTCTAGGCAAAGGGTGATCAAAGGGACCCGTTTGTAAAGTGAGGACTTTAGGGGGTGTCGCGGTTGAAATCTTAGGGTTGTAATCGTGGATGTAACTGAGGACGCGGAGGGGGAGGGAGGTGTCACCGCCGCGCCGTCTCTATTCTGGACGCGCCGGCCCTGTGTGTGCGTGTGTGTAAAAAGAGCAAGTAGACTGCTAGGACATATCCTCGCCAGTTCTTGGACTTTTTGCTTGATAAAATAGTTAGTCGTCAGTATTTTCTAGTCCATCGTCTGTATTTACATTCACCCACTGGCAGCCAAAATCCACTATGAAGCGTGTGTACACTGTGACTACTTTTATATTGTTGATAATCTGCTGGGCATTTCACTCTGTCTCGCCCTGAAGCCTGTCAGTGTCGTCGACCAATCGCAGCAGCCTGTCATTGGTCCAATCAGCGCAGATTAGCTTCGCGCTGAGGACGGGTTTGGGTACAAATGAATCGCTGAACGATTCATATGGGAGTCGCTGGGATAACTAGGTAAAAATAAAGGCAGATTATAAGACCATCAAAGTGTTGTTTGACCTTGCATGCATATTAGACTGTTGTTGGAGACCCTTACAACCTAAATATGACCCTATTTCATCTATAATATGGGCTCTTTAAAAATTACAACCTTCCATTAAAATCTTTTTTTTTTGTCCAAAAAGACAACAAATAATGTTTTTAAGAAGCCCCTGATAAGCTTTTGCATTAACGGTCACCAGATACAAAACCCTCAATCAGATTTTTTAACAACTTACATATTTCTTTTAGAGTGTTTAACTTAATCAGAGGAATTGTAGATGATCTTAAAACAAAGACAAACATGTAATGTGAAGTTTAGCTCTCTCAACTGAGATATGCTTAAAAAGAGCCAGTTCGTGAGTCACTAGCACTATTTGCTGTGAATAAATCAGCGATATGCAAACTTTCTCAGTGATAAACTCCAAAAAAATTCAAACATATATTTCTGTTGTGGTGTGATATTTCTCTGTGCCACAAGTTTTGAGGTTTCTCATCAAGGAATTTATTTGTTTAATGTGATTTTATTTAGCATAAGACCAAGCCCACATTGGCACAGATAACCAAAGTTTTTCCTGCTTTCATTTAAAACAAAAAAAAACTGTCTATATGAAAACTCTGATGCATGTTGAGGCCACCCCAAACCTACAGGTGGAGATAATGACACATTTATCTTGAGTTTACATCAAACGGGAAATTAAGTTTATTTCGTGAGTAATTTGCTTTTAAGTCAATGTAAACATGATAAAAGAGTTTGACTACCATCCCACGGTCAAACAATGAGGAATTTGTTTGATACTCCTTTTTCATGTGGACAATCATGTTAATCAACAATTGCATAAAAAAAATTGCAGTTTTGAAAATAGCCGTGTTTTTATGGACAGGGCCTATATCTTCGTTCATGTCAAAAAAGGCAGAGATTAAAAGCCACACCTACCCATTGCATCACAGCAACTGAGCAATGGCAGTCCAAAAGTGTATACCAGCCAGAATTAACTTCTGATTTGACATGCCGTTTCAAACTCCTGACATGACCTTCAAACAAGCATCACTCTGGCCTGATTTAGTTTGAAATAGACATTGCACATTGGGGCTGTTTCTCTCTCTTTCTTCCCCACAGGGTAGTCGTCATTTCCCTTTTCTTCCTTTTAAACAGAATGTGTTACTACAGATCACACACACTATAAGCCCATAGCAAAGACCAAAGTCGTGATGTAAAATAAAGCCATCTTACAGCACTACACTTTCTCTGTGCGCACATGCACACATGCTGCCTGACAACTTCTCAATCGATTATGTTTTTTGCTCTTTCTCTCCGTGATCGGACATGACAGATGCCCTTTGCCTCCCACACGGGAGAAACAGATGCCGGAGAGAATCAAAGCTCCCATGACTCTGACATCCTGCTCCGCCTCACACTTTCTCCATCTCCTCCAGACATTCCTGCTCTGCTCTCACAGGACACTATAGCTTTAATGTAAATACTGTGTATAGCTTCTGCACTGCAATATGTACACTATATACTTTTCAAAGTTGTAAACAAAACAAAGATGACTTGTTTTTCAAAAAAAAAAAAAATAGTTTTTCTGTCAAAATTTCTCATTATATTTAGTGTGTTGCTTGGCATTTCTTTGTAGATATTTGAACTTTTTCTACATTTTGAATCAGCCATTTGAACAAAACTGTAAAAAATGTAGGGTTCCACATAATTTCTTTATGTTGTCCAAACACAAATGGATTAATAGGTATTACACACTTATGTGGATTTAAAATAAAACAGTTAGGTTGTCGCCAAAAAAACGTTAAGAATTACCGACCACTTTATTAGGTACACCTTTCCAATTACTATGCCGAACATTAGAATGGGGAAGAAAGGTGATTTAAGTGTCTTTGGACATGGCATGGTTGTTGGTGCCAGACGGTCTGGTTTGTGTATCTCAGAAACTGCTGATCTATTGGGATTTTCATGCACAATCATGTCTAGTGTTTACAGAGAATGGTCCGAAAAAGAGGAAATATCCAGTGAGTGGCAGTTCTGTGGGCACAAATGCCTTGTTGATACCAGAGGTCAGAGGAGAATTGCCAGACAGATTCAGCAGATAGAAAGACAACAGTAACTCAAAAAAAAAAAAAAAAAAAAACATGTTACAACCGAGGTAAGCAGAAGAGCATGTCTGAATGCACAACACATTGAACCTTGAGGCGGATGGGCTACAGCAGCAGAAGACCACACTGGGTGCCACTCCTGTCAGCTACAGATGTTACTACTTCAATGTGTTCCTTATGGCGCCATTCATACCGCGGCGACAGCGGTACTTGGTGCGCCAGCAGCTTTTGACCGCTGGGTGGCAGTTTAACCACAGATATTCAGCTTTGCCTTTCCACAACACTAAACAGACTTTTCTGTGCGTACCTTATGTGATCAGATGTGTTCAATTAAAATATAATTTTGATTTAGTTTTCTTAGTAATAAACATGATCTTACCAGGGCTTAAAGTATTCCGGCACCATGCCGGATCTCCGGCGTGCGGCCGTGAGAGAAAAAAAAATTGAGCTTGCACATGCGGTTTAGTTGGGGATGCTCAAAATAACCGATTAAGCAATAACCGAAAGGGCACGTTTGTAACCGATGAATGGTATCAGTTAAACGATTAAAATATGCTTTATACATTTTTAAAGTTTGGCTGCAGACGGGGCATCTGTTAAATTGTTTACTGACTGCAGCCAGTGTTTTACGCTCTGCTTATGCTCGCTCAGCGCCAATCTGGAAACATTTTGGATTCGTGGCGAACGAGAAAGGCGAATCAATAATTAGGATGAAGCTATTTGTTGGGCTTGCTTAGAAAAATAAGTGTTAAATGGACAAACACGTCGAACCTCCAGAGCTGCGGTCATGTCACCCAGCCCATGGAATGCGGAGCCAGCTCCGGTGTCATCTACTGAACGCAAATGCCCAGCTAGTCCAGCCAGGTATGGCAGAGAGGCCTTTTCAAAAATGGCCAAATACAAAAGAGAAACTGATAAATAGTAGACATTGATGAGAAATGGAGCAGCATATTTGGTAGTTGAGAACGCGCCTCTCCGCGATGTAGAGCTTGTTTCCGAGAAATGCAGGCGGCGGAGCAAGATACCCTCTTTGCCACGGTTGCGAAAAAGTATCTGCATGCGCTTACAGGCACACGTCTCAGTGCTGCTGGAAACATTGTAATCTCAAATAAGTCTCCGCTTAAACCGAACAAAGTCAACATGTTAGTTTTTCTGGCAAAGAATTTAAAATATGAATAGAAAACAAAAGGCGGAGAGACGCAGTTTTTTTTTTTCAACATCTGACTTATGTTGTTACAAGCCTAGGCTAATATTTTTGTTCTTCGTTACTATTTATATTATTATTGATTAGTATTTGTGAAGTTTCTAAAATGTAACGTTTACTGTTTCAAGCAGTTAAAGTTATTTCTATTTAACTAGCCTTCATTATTATAGGCTGTATTGTGTTGTTTTATCAACGAAAGTTAAACAACAAACATGTTCGTTTGTACGGATATTTAGCATAATACTTTGGTCTTTTTTGATTTCTTATTTTTTACATGAAATGTAAATTAACTTAGGTAGGCTACTTGGGTACAGGGGCGTAATTTGTTGGTAGTATACCGAGGAATGCTTAGACAGTGAATATTGTCATCATTATTTAAAAAATTATAAATAAATAAATAAATAAATAAATAAATAAATAAATAAATAAATAAATAAATAAATAAATAAACCTTACGGAAAGGATGAAATAAAGGAAAAGCATGCTCTTAATCATTCTTCATAATCTGATTCGTAGCTATAATAAACTTATATTGCGCCGACAAGAACAAGCTCTAAAAGGTAAAGTCTAAAGCCAGAGGAGTTATTGATATTAATGTTAGTTGTTAATATGATCGTAAACACTGCGTTGTATAATTAACGCCGTCATTGTGTCGTGTCTGCGATTTTATTTTCTCGTTGAAGAACAGAAAATTCATTTTATCGCCGTCTTCCCAGCCAGGTTTTTCAACATCTGACTTATGTTGTTACAAGCCTAGGCTAATATTTTTGTTCTACGTTACTATTTATATTATTATTGATTAGTATTTGTGAAGTTTCTAAAATGTAACGTTTACTGTTTCAAGCAGTTAAAGTTATTTCTATTTAACTAGCCTACATTATTATAGGCTGTATTGTGTTGTTTTATCAGCGAAAGTTAAACAACAAACATGTTCGTTTGTACGGATATTTAGCATAATACTTTGGTCTTTTTTGATTTCTTATTTTTTACATGAAATGTAAATTAACTTAGGTAGGCTACTTGGGTACAGGGGCGTATTTGTTGGTAGTATACCGAGGAATGCTTAGATAGTGAATATTGTCATCATTATTTAAAAAAATTATAAATAAATAAATAAATAAAACACCTTACGGAAAGGATGAAATAAAGGATAAGCATGCTCTTAATCATTCTTCATAATCTGATTCGTAGCTATACATGCAATAAACTTATATTGCGCCGACAAGAACAAGCTCTAAAAGGTAAAGTCTAAAGCCAGAGGAGTTATTGATATTAATGTTAGTTGTTAATATGATCGTAAACACTGCGTTGTATAATTAACGCCGTCATTGTGTCGTGTCTGCGATTTTTTTTTTCTCGTTGAAGAACAGAAAATTCATGTTATCGCCGTCTTCCCAGCCAGGTTTTCATGCACAGTTTCCGTTTTTGTTTCTTCTCAAACAATAAAGTTTCGCTATAGCAGGCCCGGCGGCAGGATATCATAAATGAGGGCGCAAGGGCGATATTTTTATATGACGTGCTAAAATTGAAAAATGAAATTTACATGAAGAGCTTTATTAGTGAAAAGCTGCCGAGCGCAACGAAATGGGCTATAAGCTATATTTGCTCTTATGTGCTGAAATACTTAACACTTTTCTTAAGACCACAGAATAATATGCAACATCTAAATGTCATATAGCCAATAAGGAAAAATTAACATGTTTCAGGTCTCTCCAGTGCATTTGGACTGAATATTTGACTGTGTCTTACTGGATGTCTCCAGTAACTCTATAAACATAAAGGCACAAGCAGACTGTAGAATTCATTCATTAATTCTTTCTTTTATTTATTTATTGTCAACCAAATATATATATAAATTAATATGTGTGTGTGTGTGTGTGTGTGTGTGTGTGTGTGTGTGTGTGTGTGTGTGCGTGTGTGTGTGTGTGTGTGTGTGTGTGTGTGTGTGTGTGTGTGTGTGTGTGTGTGTGATTGCAGCAGACTGAAGAAGTTGTGCATTGGGTGGGTGGCATCTGCTGTTATGCAGAGGGCTCTACGGGTAAGACGTGTGCTGTAAATGTCCTGAAGGGAGGGGAGAGAGACACCAACGATCTTCTCAGCTGTTCTCACTATGCATTGAAGTGTTTTTCTGCAGAAAATCCAAGGTTCCATACCACACAGTGATGCAGCTGGTCAGGATGCTCTCAATAGTGCCTCTGTAGAAGGTGTACATGATTGGGGCTGGTGCTCTTGCTCTTTTGAGTGGCAGCCTGTTTGAACATATCCCAGTCTGTGGTATTGAAGCAGTCTTGTAAAGCCTCTGAAGAACCTTCTGGCCACACTTGTATCTCCTTGCAAACCGGTTTGGTGACTTTAACTATCGGTCTGTAAGCAGGCATTAGCATGACGGTTAAGTGGTCCACCAAGGTGGGGGAGGGGGAAGGCTTTGTAAGCTCCTCTCTGTGTGGTGTAAACACAAAAGCGCAACAGTCCTTTACAGTCCTATGTGATGAACGAAGTAGACGGATGTAGTCCAGTTTGTTGTCTAGCGAGCGTACGTTCGCTAGAATGATGGAGGGGATTGCGGGTTTGTGGGGGTTAGCCGCTAGCCTTGTTCGGATACCCCCGCGCTTACCCCTCTTCTGCTTCCTCTCGCGCCGCTTGAAGCGCCTCCATTGTGGGCGAGGTGGTGAGGTGGGGGTCGGAGGATGGGTACGCATCCGGAGCAAGCCGAAATCTTGCAGCTCATCAGTGTCCGCGGAGTTTAACTTGTGAAGTTTGTTTCTACCGATGTCGAGCAGAAATGTTCGACTATATGCGCGCTTAAGGACAGATAAACGTGACGTTGACTCACAATAACACGGCGACGTACAAGACGAGGAACACAAAAACACATTAATAACATATTAATAAATAATACCAAGTTTTAACACATCTGCTACATTCCAGTGGAGCCTCCGTTGCGCTCTACCACAGCTGGCAAAACTTTCTGAAGGTGGTTTAAGCACCAAATAAGTGTTTTAAATTATGTTAGTCTCCTTATTTCTTTCCGTTTTATTTTAAATATTATAAATGTTTAAAGTTTTAGGTAAAGACGTCAAAATATGCCCACACATGCAAGCTAAACTAGATCATATCTGAGTCATCATGCTTTATTACCCAACCAAAATCAGCGAGGAAAAAATAAATGTTTTAAATTAAATTATATTTAAATGTTAAATTTGTTTTACGCAGCATATGTTTTACGCAGAGGATGCCAGGAGGGCCAGCTGGGGCTTCGGGACGGAGTGAAAGGAGAGGCAGGACTTTGCCCCGAGTCTGGGAAAGATGGCTTGCCGTCATTACACTAGTTTTCCGATGGCACACGATGGCACACGAGTTACATGCGCCAAACACATGAACAAATAAATTAATAAATAAGGGAAAGAAAACATCTAGCCTTACAGGCTGAGTTCTTTTTGATTATAATCGCCGTTAAGTTTCTGTTTTAAATGTAAGGCTGTTGCAAAAAATAATAAAATTGCTTAAAATAATACAATTTTAATTTATAAGTGACTTTGCTGCGTCCCCCTTGATGTTTCAATTACGCATAATAATCTATACACCAAATTAAAGACACTTAAATAGACATGATTTCGGCCTCACTGATGCCCATTAACTCCTGACAGACAAGCTTTTGGTTATGAGAAGGGGGAAGGGGTCTCCACTATTAAGTGTTTTTCACAAACATGAATACACAAAATCCAAAACTCCTATAGGACGGATGGCGTAACAAAACCTATGCGTTTAAAAACGAAACCGCATTAAATATGGGGCCTTATGAAAATGAATGTTTCTATCTTTTGAACGGTGACGGTATAATATCATGGAATTACTTTCAATAGCAAAATAAAAAACATCTCAAGGAAGAACGGACAAAAGAAAGTTTCACTTCTATCACTCTTTAAAAGTTTTGGTTTGGTTCATTGTAAATGCTCAGTCTCGTTATGAGCTGATCTTCATTTCTCTGTGTTGGTGGAATAAAGCAGGCGAGTCAGCCGCACCAATTTATGAGCAGACAGAGCAGGATTCTCGCGATGACAACCAGCGCAATTCCGCTCTTTGTTATGAGCCGTAGTTTCAGTGTAAACTTAGTAAAGGTGAGTTTCTTTGGCGATGATGTGTACAGTGTTAGATTTTATATTTAGCGGACATTTGCGCTGAACACGCGGTGAATGCAACGCATCAAGATTCGGGCACCTTCTCCGAAAACACTCGATTGATCTCAGCTGGCGGATCAACATTTACCTCATGTTATGATCGCTGTCATCTGCGCCATTATTATTATTATAACTTTAGGGGAGGTTTGCAAACCTGTGCACTTTTCACTCTTCAGTCGTTTGTATTTCCTGCAGTAACAAAAGCTCCCTGTTCATTATATTCAGACACACAAATGCTCCCAAATATATTATAAGGGGGCATAGATTAAATTTCGGGCGCTCATGCGACCAAAATGGTTGCAATTTCGAGCCCTGTAGTATAAGGACATGTATTCAGACCACAACTGAACGTTTGAAGAAAATTGAATGCCTTATTATTTAGAATTAGCTATTATTGATGTAAATGCAGCCGTTCAAGGCGCATAATTGATTTATTACAGTATTGACGGTATTAGGAAATCCATGTCGTGGCGCAATGTCACACCGGTGATGACTATGACACCGGTGTACCGCCCACCCCTACTACCTGTTATTTAAAATATCTATATTACGCTCCAAGCATTCGCCAAAAAGAAAATATTTCTAAGTAAAAACACAAAACATAGCTGAATAGAGTGTTGCCTGCTTTAGAGGATGGGTTAGTAATTATATTATAACTGGTTATGTTCAGGTCAATGAAATAATACCTTTAATAAATAAAATATGTTCGTAAGAACGTGGTGGGCCAGTGATTCCGTCGCTGTCATCAGTGGTTTAATGAGCTCAGGAGAATTCTGCTTTGCATTTTTCTATGCATTACTAACATCACTAAACCAGACATTTGTTTTATAAGTTAACCAAATATTCGCAGAGATTCAGCAGTTTTTTTCTGACGCGTTTGCCAGTCATGCCAGTCAGTGAAAAAAAAAGTAACCGTGGCCCTGTTTGCAGGTATTAATATTCGTTTTTTCGTCAATCTGATGCAATTTTTATTATTTATACAGGACGTTAAAATGCAATTAAAAGTTTCAAATCAATTAAACTCAATTTATAAAAAGGCTAGCCTATTTTATGCATTAAATATAACTAATTTCCTTTATTTCTGATTAGACCATGCATTTTAGACTATTTTACAATTGTAATATGTGCATATGCTTTTTTTTTAAATAACATTCGTTTAACAAATATTTTAGCACATCGAAAGTAATTAAGTGACCTGTTTTTTTTTTTTATTAAAACCTTTATGCAAAAGGATCAGAGGATAAATTATCGTAGGATAAACGTATCTTATGGAAAAACACCAATTGACGGGCTCTGCTTTCGGTTTTAAAAGAATCAAGCAGCTTTAAAAAATATAATTTGCTGAAGAGAAATGACAGGAAAAAAAGAAAGAAAAAGATAAAATATATAGGGACTGTTAAAAGAACATTTTTCTTTAATATATTCTTTCGACTCCGAAACATCAGCTAAGAAAGATTATGATGAATGACGGAGTTTCTCTATTGCCTGCTTCAGCAGTTGTCCCGGTCCCGCTGGTTATGAACGAGGAGGCGGAGAGAATGCGCTGTTTAGTTTCGGCTTGATATATTTAAATAAAAACTAACACCGAACTGCTTTTAACGCTCAAAAGTTAAACTAAAATGCACAATTCTTGTTGGTTGCACCCGCGGGATGCACAATGAACCAAACGCGGCATTATTTTAATTCTATATTCGTGAAGAATGAGCCATGAGATTGAGATTTTTGAAGGTGCTCTCTAGCGGCGAAGTTCCTGGCAGAGTAGCGAGTGAAAAAATGTGCATAAAGAAATTGGACAAGAGGAATAACATTTTAAATTATATAACAATCATCGTATTCTTTCTAATCCTCGCCCAGTTTTAATACAAGTTGTGTTTTTTAATATTTGTGGCTGGGAAGTTTATTAAGAATATATTTATAATTATATATAATTAAATAAATACATAATTATATATATATATATATATATATATATATATATATATATATATATATATATATATATATATATATATATATATATATATATATATATATATAGAGAGAGAGAGAGAGAGAGAGAGAGAGAGAGAGAGAGAGAGAGAGAGAGAGAGCTGCTGTAAAGGCTATTTCTTTCCGTTCGCATCCCGTCCCTTTGCGCCCCCTGGCGGCTTTTTCACAAACTGCGGTCTTACACTAAAAACAGAGCAGCATTTATTTCAAACGGCGGCGGTATAAGCCACGGCGGTAATAGCCACTTTGAACTCTCACCTACTGTATGAACAGGAAACTGAGGCTACAATTGGCACAGGCTCACCGAAATTGGACAATAGAAGATTGGAAAAAAATTGCCTGGTCTGATGAGTCTCAATTTCAGCTGCGACATTCAGATTGTGGGATCAAAATTTGGCGTCAACAACTTGAAAGCGTGGATCCATACTGCCTTGCATCAACAGTTCAGGCTTGTAGTGGTGGTGTAATGGCGTAGGGGGATATTTTCTTGGGACACTTTGGGCCCATTAGTATCAACTGAGCATAATCAACGCCACAGCCTATCTGAGTATTATTGCTGACCATGTCCATCCCTTTGGCAACTTCCAGCAGGATAAAATGCCATGTCATGAAGCATTAATCATCTCAGACTAGTTTCTTGAACATGACAATGAGCTCACTGAAGTCAAATGGCCTCCACAATTACCAGATCTCAATCCAATAGAGCACCTTTGGGATGTGGTGAAACGGGAGATTCACCAACATATTCAGCATATGTCTTATGCAGTTAATGCCCTTCCAGCTGCAACCCAGTAATGGGAGACACCCATACACACTCATTTACACACATACACTACGGCCAATTTAGTTTATTCAATTCACCTATAGCACATGTCTTTGGACTGTGGAGGAAAACGGAGCACCCACAGGAAACACACATCAACATGGGAAGAACATGCAAACTCCACATAGAAATGTTAACTGGCCCAGCCGGGACTCGAATCAATGATCTTTTTGTTGTGAGGTGACAGTGCTAACCACTGAGCCACCTTGTCGCCCCTAATAGTTGCTTCAGTAAAAAAATAAACAGAAAGTTTCCTTGTAAACTATCAGTCTACTAAACAGTCTTCTCTTGTAAACACACATGCAAAGGTATTACAAATTGTATGTTAAATTCTTCGAAAATTACAGTATGTTATATCCAAATGTTTTTCTGAAGTTACTTTTTAATTCATTTAGTAATACATCACAAATAATTTGTTTAATTGTGTATTTAACTATTATTATGTTTTGTAGGGATTAATCATAATTAGTATCTCTTTTAAGGTGAATACTCAACATTTACACATCTCTTATACATGTAACTGACCCACAAACAACAAACAAACCAAGAAAAGAAAAGAAAAAAAGAGTTGAAAGTGGAAAATGGGTAACACTTTAATTTGACCTTTTGAGTGTTAGTAGACTGTCTGCTTAATATCTGTTGATATGCTCCTTCAACAGACATTTAACTGACTATAAGAAACTTTGCAAGTACATGACAACTTACACTAACCCTAACCCCAATCAAACAGTCTACTTAAAATCTGAGAATTAGTTGGCATGTAGATGCAATGTAACTTAAATTCAACAAACGAACCATCAAAATAAAGTGTGACCGGAAAATGTTCACTTACTATCAGGGATGTGACGAGATCTCGTGTCACGATTTCACATCGGGGTGAAAAGTTGTCTCTTGAATCGTAATGTTAGCATGGTGGAGAGTGAGGGTGAAAATAGTATTGAAAATTGTAGGCAGGATTATATTTGAACTGCAAATCAAGTGCTTTGCACACACCTGGCAACCCAGGCTAGCCGGTTGGTTGAGTGGGTGTGATGTAACTGCTTTTTTTTCACCAAATATAAGCAAATATTTTGCTAATATTTAAAATTACATATAAAAACTATTTTCCATTCACATATTAGCAAAATATTTTGCAGTATTTGCATGTCCTTTTCTGACCTTAATTACAGCAAAATAACATTCATTACAAGTTGATTTAAAAAAAAATCACCTTAAGTTTTTTGCATTTTGTGATTTTTTTTAGTTAAATAAAAGACTATTTTGCATTCATATATTTCATTTAATGTAATGTTTGTATTTATATAGTGTATTTATTGTGTATGACTATACACCCAAAGCGCTTCACAACAATGAGTGGGGTCTCTCCACACCACCACCAGTGTTCAGCATCCACTTGGATGATGCAACGACAGCCACAGGACAACAGCACCAGTGCGCACACCACACACCAGATATTGGTGGAGTGAAGAGAGTTATAGAGCCAATTTGGTGGATGGGGATTATTGGGAGGCTGGTAAGGGCCAATGGTGGGAATTTGGCCAGGAGTTACACCCCTACTCTTTAACAGAAGTGCCATGGGATTTTTAATGGCCACAGAGAGCCTCGGTTAAATGTCTTATCCGAAAGACGGCACTCACTGACAGTATAGTGTCCACTTTACTTTACTGAGGCATTAGGACCCACACAAACCGCAGGTTGAGTGCTCCCTGTTGGCCTCACTAACAGCACTTCCAACAGCAACCTAATTTTCCCATGTGGTCTCCCATCCAGGTACTGACCAGGCTCAGCCCTGCTTAGCTTCAGTGAGTGATCAGTCTTGGGCTGCATATGGCTGTGGCATCATTAAGGATTTCTTAGGAATGGTGTAAAAAGCTTGTCTCATTCTCGTGAACCCAATCTTGTGTCTCGTCACATTCCTACTCACTATGGTTAGAATCTGCATCTTAGTCCGTGAACATATACAGTAATTGAGCATATAAATTCTTTAAAATAACTTTAAGACGCTTTCAGAAAAAAATAAACACCATTCCCTCACACACATGGCTTTGTAAGCTGACCAAATGTGTGTGTAATATCTCACTGCGCTTGTGTAATTTCAGTAAACATATACAGTTAAAGTCAGAATGATTAGCCCCCCTGAATTATTAGCCTCTCTGTTGATTTTTTCCCCCAATTTCTGTCTAGATTTTTTTCAACACATTTCTAAACATAATAGTTTTGATAACTCATTTCTAAAAACTGATTTATTTTATCTTTATCATGATGACAGTAAATAATTTTTGACTAGATATTTTTAAGACACTTCTGTAGAGCTTAAGGTGACATTTAAAGGTTTGACTAGGTAAATTAGGTTAACTAGGCAGGTTAGGGTAATTAGGCAAGTTATTGTATAACGATGGTTTGTTCTGTAGACAGTGGAAAAAAATAGCTTAAAGAGGCTAATAATTTTGTCTTTAAAATTGTGTTTAAAAAATTTAAAACTGCTTTTATTCAAACTGAACTAAAACAAATAAACAAAACTTTCTCCAGCAGAAAAAATATTATCAGACATACTGTAAAAAATTCCTTGCTCTGTTAAACATTATTTGGGAAATATTTAAAAAAAATAATAATTCAAAGGGCTAATAATTCTGACTTTAACTGTATATATATTTTTCCGCCCTGCAAAGAATCAGACACTTTGACCAAACTAAAAAAGTTTTGTAGCTACTCCAGAACAGATGTATGAAGCTCAATGAGGATGACAAGACTCACTCTCTCCATCTATCTCTCTCTCTCTCAGTGTCTGCATGAGTGTTCAGAGACTTACAGCAGCACTGGGATCAGGGATTTTGTTACATCACCAAAGGAGCAGTCAATCACACCAGAGATGTGTGATTAAAAGGACAAGCGCCCACAACGGTGGTTTAGTTTGTGTAAGTGTATGTGTGTGTGTTTGCGTGTCGGGTGAGAATGAGGAAAGTGTACATGTGTGGGTGGAGATGCGGAGATGCGGAAACCAGACAGGACGGATCTGATGAAGCACACAAAGATATATTGGTGAATCTTTTGTTTGGTAACTGTTAGCTTAAAACTACCAAAAAGCACACACACAGAGAGAGAGAGAGAGAGAGAGTGAGAGAGAGAGAGAGAAATGCATACAACATTAGGTACTACAAATCAACTGAATTCGGGGCAACACAGTGGCACAGTGGGTAGCGCTGTCACCTCACAGCAAGAAGGTTGCTGGTTCGAGCCCTGGTCGCTAGTTGGCATTTCTGTGTGGAGTTTGCATGTTCTCCCAGTGTTACCGTGGGTTTCCTCCGGATGCTCTGGTTTCCTTCACAATCCAAAGACATGCACTATAGGTGAATTGAAAAAGCTACTGTAAATAGGCCGTAGTGTATGTATGGGTGTTTCCCAGTGCTGGGTTGTGGCTGGAAGGGCACCTGCTGTGTAAAACATATGCTGAATAAGTTGGCGGTTCATTCCACTGTGGCTGCACGGTGGCGCAGTGGTTAGCACATTCGCCACACAGCAAGAAGGTCGCTGGTTTGAGCCTCAGCTGGGACAGTTGGCATTTCTGTGTGGAGTTTGCATGTTCTCCCCGTGTTGGCGTGGGTTTCCTCCGGGTGCTTCGGTTTCCCCCACAAGTCCAAAGACATACGGTACAGGTGAATTGGGTAAGCTAAATTGGCCGTAGTGTATGTGTGTGAATGAGTGTTTATGTTTCCCAGTTATGGGTTGCAGCTGGAAGGGCATCCACTGCGTAAAACAAATGCTGGATAAGTTGGCGGTTCATTCCACTGTGATGACAGAAGATTAATAAAGGGACTAAGCCGAAAAGAAAATGAATGAATGAATAGATTTCCACATGTTAAAAAAATAAATTGAATCTCCCGTTGTGTTAATCGTATTTGTCCATCGTAAAAAAACTAAATCAGGTTCAAAAAGTGTTTGAGATGTGTTTTGAGAGTTCAGAGTCATCGTACAAGCGAAAGGCAAAATACAGAATGCCATCACTTGATCAACACAGATCATTTTAAGACAAACATAGTCCTAAAATTAACATAAAGACAGATTGTGGCAAACGAAAAAATATGAAATATGAAAAAAAAAAGCAAACAAAAATTTCAGACTTCAGTGTGCAAAGACCTTAAAAGTTATTGCAAACTGAATCAAAAATTTTTGTCTGTAATTTTTACACATTAAAAAATAAATTTGACCTCACGTTGTGTCAATCATATTGACACACTGCCTCCGAAACTTTTATCCATCGTAAAAAAATTCTAACCGGTTTCAATGTTTTCTGCTTTTCACATCCAAAAAAGGGCTTTGAGAGTTGTTTTGATAGTTCAGAACCACCGTACAAGCAAAAAGTTAAATACAGAATGCCGTCATTTGAGCTACAGATAACTTTATGACAAACACAGTTCATAAAATAAAGACAGAATGTGATGGACAGTTGAGAACCCTATGCTGGATTCAGTGACTGGTACAATTCTCCCAGACTCTCTCCCATACATTTGACTTAGTAGACATTATTATAGAAAGCATGGTGTTTTGAGCATAACATGCATTAAAACAGTCTGATCTCCCATTCCCTTTAAGAATCTGTTGTGTCGCGCCATGGAGCATTTGCTATTTACATGATGGACTTTGTAAGTTTAAAAACTGAACACTTCATTAGCTAGAAAACAGTTAAACAGACCATCTGCGGCATGGGGTAAAAGAACGAGCCTCCTCCATTCGACCACTTTACTTTCTCTTTACTTTACTTTTACTCTATACTTTCCCCCTTTACTTTTTTTTAATAAGGAAACAGTGTTGTACGCACGGACATCCATTAGCCTACATATTTAATTTTGTTTGTGCAAAGATTTGTTACAAAACTATGTCTAAATTCAGTTTTAATTTCTAGCAAACAAATAAATGAACAACAGAGTGTGGTCAAAAATTATATCCAAACACACATCCTACGTTCCATATGATCCAAAACCTGACAGGTGGACAAATCTAAGCTTGTTTTTATTAAAACAAATAAAAATATGCACATAATAAATACTACTACTACTAATAAGAACTTTATACAAAAGCAAACTGTCATGAATAAACTGAAAAAAGCCCCCTAAGATGAAGTAGGCATGGAGGCAGTGGTTTTTATATTTATGTAAAAAATAATAATTTTTGTAACATTTTAATCCTTTATTTTTTTCATATGTAAAGATATTTGTGTATTTCTGTACATCCTGTGTATATTAAACAACGTCTAAGCGTTTAAGGCGTACAACTAACGCGCTACGTGCTAGACTTTAGACCAACTTTCAGTTGGTCAATGGCACAGTTTATTTTAGTTCCTCAAAATAGCAATGCGCCTTAACACACCTCCTTTCTAGACTGGAAAACCCATGAGTTCACAAAGTGGTGCAAATATATTTACTATTTAAATAACGTGGCACAAAATGGAAAAACTAGGGTTGCGCTGGTCTGAAAATAGCAACAAATCATGCCAAACACGGCTTGCGTTTTATTGCACCAGGTGAATGTTAGGGCCCTTAATGTCTATAGGTGCTGCCAGTCTCTGTTCAGGATTTGTTTACCCAAGTAATATGTAAAGCAATGTATTAAAATTCCACTGATTTCCTGAAACAAACTTTGCATTTCGTGATAATCATATCGCAGGCTAGTACTAAGTGTAGGCTAGTATTAAATGAACACAATATGTAGCCTATTCCTTTTTTTTTTTTACTTCAGATAAAAAAGAGGAGAACAAAGTATCATGCTTGAGCAGACTCGAACAAAATGTTTGGTGTTTTTGTTTAGGTAATGAATTTTTTGCATATAAATACGAAAGAAATGCATCCAAAATTTCAAATATCAGTGTGCAAAGACCTTAAGGGTGCTTTCACATCTGTGGTTCGGTTCATTTGGTCCGGACCAAGGGATACAAATGATACATTGTAGCATTTTTCTTTTCACACCACGCTAATTGCTTTGGTCCGAACCAGTTGAAAAGAGCCAAAATGTGATCATTCAACAAAATCCACATCACTTATTGGCCAGATATTATTGAACGTACTTCTTTTCGAAACTGCTTTTCGATTGGTCAGAATTAACATGCGGGAAAATATATTTCGAGAATGAATGCGGCTGGAAAACAATGTTTTAATGCATTGCAAACGGCGAAGGCGCATCGGAAGTCACTTCAGGAGGAGGCGTGAATTAATTTAGCTAAACTGTGACATGGTCATCTTCCGGAAATATTACCAACGGTCCATCAAGTAATGTTTTTCCCTCTCTCTCTCTCTCTCTTTAAAATTGTTGGTAAAGTGGCGTCAACAAAAATTTTTCCTCTTCATACCTCCTCAGCACAATGCATTGGACTGCAGCAGCTGGATTAGTCCAAAAAGGCGCAGTAGTTCTTGCGGTTGGGTCTGTTCTAGTTCAGATCATCTTCTCACCACAAACTAACTGCTCCAGGGTTCCCTTTTTGGTTCGCTTTTAGTACGCATTTGAGTGCGATTGCTACATTCACACCTGTACAAATGAACCGCACCAAAAGGGGAAAAACGAACTCTAGTGCAATTCATCCGAACTAAATAAGGCAGGTGTGAAAGCACCCTAAGACACATATTTTCAGCGGTCTCTGTACATTTACTTGGTGCACACCAGACTTCAAATGTCAGTGTTCAAACCTATTCAAACAAACCACACTAACAAAACAATCACACCAAAGTTTGTTTTAATTGAACCAAATGTGAACACACCCTCACAAACTATGTCTGAAAATTATTTATTGGTCATAAAATTAAAACAGACACTGACCTTAAAGCCTAAAATAATTATCAGTATCTTTCCAGTGTAAGATAAAACAAGTCATACTGCATTAATACAACACAACCAGAATGAAATAACTCAGTTGTCACTTCAGCGTACAAAATATCCCATTAAATGTTTCCCAAAGCAAAACTAACACGCACATACCTCATATGCATACCGCGTGTGAATATGGATCTGACAGCGCTGTTTATATCACGTAACAGCTTTCCCTGTGTGTCATGGGATCCTGTGAAGAGATTTCATTACTGACCGACCGCTGAAGCAGTGTCTCTCTTATCGTCAGCTGTCAAACTCAATCACGTCCCCCATCATCTCTCTCCGCCTGTGTGTGTGCTTTAATGATCTGTCATAGTTCAGTACTCTCCACTACAAGGAGCTGTGGAGAAAACTAATTACAACACTCTGCATGTTCTCTTCAATCACAAATGTGTGAAATATTAATCCAATGGCAGCACAAAGAGCCTTTCATCCTATTATTTCTGTATATTTCATTATTTCATTCCTCTTGCTTATTGAAGGTTCATAGACGTGAAGGAGAACACACACACATGCTGAAAAAACTGCTTGTGCTCTTCCAGTAATGTTTAAATTACTGACAAATTAAATTCCATTTTTAGAATTTTACAGACAAATCACTGAAGCATCAGTCATTTTTCTGACATAATACTTAAAGTGACCTTAAAAATGGAGGAATGGCTTTAAAATCTATGAATAATTTTTCAAAAATGTGTTGTTTTAGTTGTAGCATTGTTAACAGTGAAATCTTCCACTAATCCAGTAGAAATCTACTACAAATTTTGTCATTTCTGAAGTGCCTAAACACTAACACACCAAATCCCTGAGTGGGAGTTGTTATTTGTTTTGTTATTTTGGATGAAGTCACATTTTTCATTTGATTTTAAGTGCCATAATAGAGAAAGCTCTCAGTGCTGCGTTGTTTTGATTTGTAAATCCATCTCTCACTCTTTCTCATTCCCTCTCCAATCACAACATGTATTCACACTGGACATAAAAACACAGCAATCACACTTAATTAGACTTTTCATTAATCATGCTGTCATGGAACAGACAGAAGCTCATAGCTTAACACACACCCACGAACCCAAACAGTGTTTCGCCATTCTTTACACCATGTCTGACCGTGTCTGTTTGAACTCTCTCTTTTATCCCCTCCACCCTCACATCAACTTTGTCACAAAACAAAAACAAACTAATGTGATTTAGACATTGGTTTGAGGCAAGCATGTTATTAATATATTAAGTCACTGTTAAAGGTGCTGAATGTAAGCTTTTGACTTTTCTAAAGCAAAAAAAACCATAATATGTTTGCAGATATTTAAGAAACATGCTAAGTGAACATTACTGTTAATCTGAAAAACAATGCTGAAGTCAGATATTCTGCTTTGAAAATGTGAGCTACATGCCAGAACGTCTGTCTTTGTTCTGGACCCTTTAACCCACCCAAATGCTTAGCCAATTATATTTCAGCACCTCATGTTGCCTTTGTGGAAAACAGCATATTTCTTTCATTCAATCAGGAAGGCTCTTAAAGTGTGCATCCATGACCGAAATGCGACCTCTGGTGGTCAGTAACAGCCTCTGAAATAAGACACAGATTCAGAGTTCCACATGAGAAGGTTTTAAATTAGAAAATAATATATTACAAACATAAATATTAGGTTAACAGGTTACATTGTAACCCTGTGTCCTAATAACACGCTATGTGACGAGATTTGCAATGATAAGCAATTGGGCTGTTTGCACCAGATGAAACATGACAGAAATTTAAATACAGCCATTCAGAAGCACTGAATAGTGCACTCACTGCACTCCAGCAAAATGGTAAGGTTTATAATCTAATTAATACACATTAAACCTCTTTAACAATAAAACATGTACATGTTGAATCACTGATATGTGTTGATTTGCACTGAGTCACAGTTTCAAATGATTTCTTTTGTTTTCAAGACATGAGGTGAACTATCTGCTGCTGCTTTCAGTAGTATGGCAATAAATGTCATGTAAATTGGCATTCAGACTCACATTATTAGCATTTAAAACTGAATAAAGCACATGAGGTGTACCTGAGAAGATCATTGCCAGTTCTCTGTTGTTCAGCTGCAAGAAATAGAAGCCGTTTCTAAAATAAAAAATTTCAGGTGTTGGTTAGGCCAAAAAACATAGGATCCTTTTAATATGGAAAATATTTATTTTATTGCATGCCATTGATTTTATTTAGAACACTACATAAATCAGCCTTTAGGCTTGACGTCAGGCAGGCCAATGCTGTTGGTGTTGTCAATCTGGCAACCTGCATTTGCATGTGTTTTGAACTAGGGGTGCACTACCTAGTTCACCCACTGGGTGTCAAACGTACAGACTGCACCTTTAAGCCAAATAAAACAATACAAAAAGCTGGATCACACATGCAGAGAGATTAAAGTATTTTCTTTCAATGGCTGTTTTCACCATTTTGAATGTTTGTGGCAATGAAAAATGCACTTACTAGCCACATTATTATAATTATCTCAGCTGCTTATTAATGCAAAAATTCAATTAGCCAATCATTCATACATGCAAACAAGGTTAAGAAAATATTTTTACACTGACATTTATTCTTTTAGCAGATGCTTTTTTTCCAAAGCGACTTACAAGTGAGTATGAAAGAGGCACTTAAAATCATCAGAAAGCAGCAGTGTGAATGCTATGACTAATTTAGTTTAGAATTTGGATTTTTTGTGGTTTGTAAACCCCACTCACCTGAGTGTAGTGCACTAAGTATCGTATAATATTTCCAAAAACATGGAATATTGATAGGAAGGTGTCTGGTGCACATGGAGAGGACAGCCTGTGTCCTACTGGTGTTTTTTTTTTATGTTTTAAAATGAGTATCAAAATTGTAAAGAAAGATGATTTAAGTGAAACTACAAGTTCCATATTTGTGGATTTAGGTATTTTAGAAGCTGCTGATCTACTGGGATTTCCAAGCGAAACAGAGAATGATCTGAAAAACAAAACACAAAAATAGTTCTGTGGGCAAAATTGCCAGATGTCAGAGGGGATTGTCCAGACTGGTTCAGATGATATAAAGACAAAAGTAACACAATTAACTACTTGTTGCAGCAGAAGTCTGCAGAGGAGCATCACTGACCATACATCACATCAAAACTTGAAACAGATGCAGAAGAAAAAAGTGCAGTGACAGCTAAGAAGTACAGACAGAGTTAGCAATTCAAACAAGATCACCGAAACTGGACAACAAAAGATTGCCTTATGAGTCTTTGCTGTGACATTCAAATGATTGGTTCAGAATTCGGTGTAAACAACATGAAAGCATGAATGCATCCTCTCTTGAATTAACAGTTCAGACTAGTGGTGGTGTGAAGGTGCAGACGAATAATCTCTTAGCACACTCTAAATGTCTTGTGAACATTATTTAAACACCACAGTCTTCCAGAGTCACTTCCATAAGAATAATACACCATGTCACAAAGCTCAAAGCCTCAATAATCTCATACTGGTTTCTTAAACATCACAGAGTGTTCACTTAACTCAAACGGCCTCCTCACAGTGCTTCTAACTCATACTTGTTGCTATATTATAGGTTCCAGCTTCTGTACTAAGACTGTGTGCCAGAGATTGTTTACCTTTTAATCTCCTACGTCTCAGATGCATTGTGCTGTTGTGTGTTACTTCACTATGGTAACAAATAAAACCAGATTAAACCATTGCAAGAAGTTTAAACAATGACTGTAAACACTGCTGGGCTTCTTGGGATGCCAGACATAAGCTTTGCTATCACTCCATTCAAACGAAGAAGTTCTGCAGCTGAATGCAATGTGTTTGTCTAAAATCCACAAGACTGCATATTATACATATTTTTTGGGTTCATGTGGGGAAACTTGTGTCACGACTTGTTAACGGATAACCGTGTTGATGAACACCACCTTTCCGTAGTCCTTGGGCTATTGATGAAGTCATTAGTTATATGGTGGGCCATGAATCTGAGCGTCGAGGCTGTGGGGTTAACGCTTCTGCCATTACACACCTATTCATCATCTTTAATCTGTGCCTTGTGGAGCTCTCTCCCTCCCTCTCTGTATGTGTGTGTGTGTGGTTAAGTCTGGTAGTGTTGGTGTGATTGGCTGGCCTCCAGAGGCTCAGTGAAATGCCAGCGAAATGACAGACTGGATTATGATGTATAGAGAGAAAATGTCAGCAAGGACATGGCGTGAGTACTGATGAAATTGTATATAAGGAAGGAAGAAAAGAAGAAAGGAGAAAAATGAAAGAAAGAAAGAAAGAAAGAAAGAAAGAAAGAAAGAAAGAAAGAAAAATAAATAAATACAATAAAAACAGACCAAACAAATGTAACAAATATGAACATTAAAACGGAACAAAAAACAGACAAAAATAACAAGCCAATAAAGAAATGAACAATAAAATGAACGTGATTGAAGAAAACAAACAAAGCTAAATGAAAAGAAAAAATAATTAAAGCATTAAATGTGAACACCAAAAATTAAGACAAACAAACAATAAAAACACGTGAATGAACAAATAAATCAATAAAATTACTAATGAGAAATGAAAAAATTAAGTCCAATGAAAACAAACAAACAAAATAAAAACAACCTAATTTTGAAAAAAGAGCATCAGAATTGTCAAGAAAGATGATTTAAGTGAAACTACAAATGGTAATTTGTTGATTTGAGTATTTTAGAAGCTGCTGATCTACTGGCTTTTTCAAACAAAACTATCTGGAGGGTTTACAGAGAATGATCAGAAAAACAAAACACGAAAATGGTTCCGTGGACAAAAATGGCAGAGGTCAGAGGAGATTGTCCAGACTGGTTTAGCGGATATAAAGACAACAGTAACACAATTATCCACTTGTTGCAATAGAAGTCTACAGAGGAGCATCTCTGAACATACAACATATCTGACCTTGAAACAGATGAGCTGCAGCAGCAGAACAATTAAGGAATGAACAAAAACATAAATGAACAAAGAAAACAAAAGAAAAATAACAATAAACAATAAAATGAACGTGATTGAAGAAAACAAATAGAAAGTAAATGAAATGGAAAATTAATTAAAGCATTAAACGTGAACCCCAAATATTGAGACAAACAAATAAACAATAAAAACATGTAAATGAACAAATAAAACAATCAAACTACTGAAGAGAAATGAATTAAAGAGTTAAGTCCAATGAAAACAAACCAACAAATTAAGCAATGATCAAAAGCATAAACTAACAAAGAAAACAAAAAAGAAAACATAACAATGAACAATAAAATGAACGTGATTCAAGAAAACAAACAGAAGTAAATGAAAGGAAAACATAATTAAAAAATGAAACATGACCCACAAAAATTGAGACAAATAAACAATAAAAACATGTGAATGAACAAATAAAACAAACTACAAAACAGAAATGAATGAAAGAAAGAAGTCCAATAAAAACAAACAAACAAGTTAAACATTGAAAAAAAACATAAAAGAACAAAGAAAACAAAAAAGGACAAATAACAATGAACAATAAAATGAACATGACTGAAGAAAACAAACAGAAGTAAACGAAAGAAAAAAATATTAATTAAAGCATTAAACTTGAACTTCAAAAACAGATGAACAAAAAAATTAAAAAGAAACAAATGAATGAGGAACAAAAAGAAAAAAACTAACTGAATAAATAAATAAAAAAAAAAACAAATGAGTTGAAAAAATATATAAATATTTAATAAAAAATATTTATATGAAAAACATGAACAAACTAATTAATGATTGGATTGAACCACAAGCACATACAAACATAAATCAAAATTCATAAACAAAAAGTCCCAGACAATGAAAAGCTCTGCAACACAACAAATCCTACAGCCTTACTATTATTTCCACACACCCCGAGAATAAACAATGATCCTGCATTATCTTCTGCCGCATAACAACAGTTCACAGTTGTATGAGAACACACATGGGCATATTAAACAGAGTCCTACTACACACAGCACAGCTCTGATGACACATGCACCTCTGTCACTCTGCCTACACCGCATATTAATCATGCCTTTAACTACAGCTATTAAACAAACAGATACACACACAACCTCCAACTCAGCAAAACTCTCCAGCCTACACACTCATCTCAAACACCCATCATTTCTGCTCCCATCTGCCCTCAAACACCTGGGAAATGATAAGTGTTTCTTTTTGTCAAGTCACTCAAACACTTCTGCCGACTCAGCAAAATCCACTTCAGTCCCTGGATCAGTGAAAAGCGGCGAAATTCAAACCAGCGCCGGGTGGACTCGGTGACCTCTCTGTGAGCTTCCACGCTGATCTGGGATCAGTCGATGCCACTGTTTAAACAAGCAGTAATTGGGCCTCCGGGGTGACTGTGCTCAGCTGTAATCCTGTCTGTGCTGTGACTCATGACGGTGAGCGGCTGACCCGGGGTCAGTGAAGCGGCATGTAGCCAATTACAACAGAGCACAAACTCGAATTAAAGACATGATCTGGAAACAGCGGCAGCGCTAACAGGTGGTCAGCAGCACAGAGTTGACACATTCAGCGCTAACAGCTCAAGGACGGGCTTTTAAATGCTAAAACTCATGCAAATCAAGCATTAAGTCATTCATCGCAATTAGACATGTGGTGATTATAGAATGTAGTTGTGAAATGATGGTAAAGTCTGTAAATAGTCTACAAAATGTCTTTTGCTTCTGTACTGCACATGATTCAAGAGTTCTCACTTAACTGATGATTGATAATAAAGTGTGTTTGGCATGCTGTCCCAGGAGAGAGACCTGAGTTTAGAAGATCACTGAGCTTGGGGCTCCCTCCCATTTGAAGGGTGAGAGGGCAATTTGAGCTCAGGTAAGTCTCGAGAACTCCCCCTTGTTTATTTAGGACATAAGACAGATTGTAGGGATTGATATGGAAAGATAAACAGCCGACTGAAAGGCATAGGTAGAAGCCTGACTAAGAGCTCATCTATAGAGCCAATTTGGTTTAGTCAGTGCACTTATGTCGCATGTCTTTGGACTGTGGGAAACAACCGGAGAACATGAGGGAAACTCTGGATATTTATAGTGTGTTAGAATTTGTAAATCATGTGTTGGCTAATGCAGGACCAGCCATGGTCAATTATAAGCAGGTGATCTGAAATTAGTTTATTAATAAACTTTACTTAAGAAAGCATAAAGTGAACTATTACTATTACCGTAAATAAATTTCACATCCTTTACTACTGTCCACACTATTATATTTTCATTTAAAAATGCTTTTTTTCTTTTTCGTTTCGGTCTACCATCCTTACTGCATTTTTAGGAAATGAAAATGTATCATTGAAAATGCTGTCCAAAGTGGATATTTCTGAAAACAGGCTGTTTAAAAACGATGACACAAATTAGTCATGTGACAAAATCACGTGACCAATTCAGGTTACATGGTGGATGACACAGTAAAGCGGATGCTGACTGCTTTGACAGCTTTATTAAAGATTAATATCAATTTGTACATGCTCCATTTTGCCAATGACATGGAATGTTTACTGCGAGCTAATGTTGCTTCAACATTTTGCTGCGAATTTTCAAAGAGATGGAAAGTAAATAAGTGGCAGATGGATATGAAAAAGGTAAAATCGTCTTACGTCTGTGCACATGCGCAGTACATGAACAAAAGCATTTTCAGTCATTTTAGTGTGGGATGACCTTTTTTTTTTTAAAGAATTGAAAACAATAATATAGATCTTTTTTTTTTTTGGATAATAATGTATTTTCAAATTTATCTGGATTAGTGTAGACATCTCTAAAAAAAAAACTGCTAATTTGTATCATTCATTCGTTCATTTTCTTTCCGGCTTAGTCCCTTTATTAATCTGGGGTCGCCAAAGCGGAATGAACGGCCAACATATACAGCACATGTTTTACGCAGCAGATGCCCTTCCAACTGCAACCCATCACTGGAAAACATCCACACACACTCATTCACACACATACACAATGGACAATTTAGCCTACCCAATTGACCTGTACCGCATGTCTTTGGACTTGTGGGTGAAACCGGAGCACCTGGAGGAAAACCACGTGAACACGGAGAGAACATGCAAACTCCACACAGAAACGTCAACTGACCCAGCCGAGGGGAAAACTAGCGACCTTTTTGCTGTGAGGCGAACGTGCTACCCACTGCCAAGAAACGCCAAACAAGAAAATCAAAAACAAACGAAAAGTGAGAAGAATCAAAAAGTTAATTAACAACAACAAAAAATATTTGAATTCAGTAAATAACAGTATATGAAGACACGCAGCTTGTTTTAGCAGCAAACTCCTGCATTTTTTGTTTTATTGTAATAAAAAGGGTTTAGTTAACTTTATTTTAAAACTTGAGTAAACCCATTGCTTTAAAATTATTACACAATCAAACTATGTACATAATTAACAGGTTAAAGTTTAAAGTAAAGTCAACTTGTAACTTTTAAGGCAACGGGTTTACTCACTTTTTTATCTTAAAGTAACTAATCCCTTTTTACAGTGTAGTTTCATAGGAAACATCTGCCGCTCGTGCTAATGCCAATGCAATTACAAACCCTTTACTTGCTTTCCTTCAACAAAACAACTGGTTTACATTTTTAGGCTGACGTTTTTAACTAAGCCCTTCTATTAACCCAGCATGCAATCAGAGACTTCAAATTCCTGAGGGTGTCCACATGTAAACAAAGACATAACGCTAACATATTGAGCCCATCACATACACTTTACCCCGGTTTAACCCAATCCTCCGGATAAATTCATTTTTTGGAAAACTGCCCACCAGAGGGTTAACCACTTTTGGCCTCAGATCTCCATCTAAACTCTTGCTGCTAAAGCCTGTGCTAAGCTAAAGAGGCCTGGCACAGGCCTACTGATATAAGATCTGCTTTCTGGGGGTGCTAATGACCAGACTGATTAATAATGCATAGCATAACCTCGTCCACATCTGCCTAATTGCCATGATTTGTTGCTCCCAGCAGAGAAGGGGTTTAAAATGAAATCCATACCCCGGGTGAGGGATGCGGCGCACACGACACACAAACACTTATACGACACACCAAATCTGAGATGAGTTTAGGAATGAATTATTTTCAAGCCTGTCTAATAGGAGAAGGTCAATGACAAGACACATGACACTTATACATGATGTGGCTTTAAAAGAAAGAAAAAATCATCTACAGTCCTGGAAAAAAATTAAGAGTGCATTTCAAACTTCTTTTCAGCTCCTTCGATCAATTCATATTTATCTATGAGTGAAATGCTAACACTATTTTCTTCATTATAGTAGGCCTGTTCAAGTTTCTTAATAAATGGCTGTTTAAATTAATTTTGATATTGGTAAAGATGTCTGCAACTTTTGCAAAGCATCAAATCACCGGCATATTATCTGTCAAAATGTGTGCATTACTGCAAAAATTATTATCCCTTTCCTTAAAAAAAAAAAATTAGAATATTGGCCATGTCCATTATCATACACAAATTTTACTAAAACTGGGTCGGAATTTTTAAATAGTATGCATTTGTATCTAAAAACTCATATTAAAATCATATTAAATAATCATATAAATAAATGTTCTCTTTGAAGCACTGGGGGTGTGTAGATTGCATAACAGTTTTATTTATATATTTTTTAAAAACTTCTATTTATATATAAATTTATTTATTTATTTACTATTTTTATTATTTAACCTATAATACATATGTAAAATTATTTACTCAGATTTAAACAAATAAGTTTGCAAACCAGAAAACTCATTTAAAAAATTTTAGTTTTTTTTTTTTTTTTGTAAATAAAAAACATACAACTTTATGCATAAATAACTAAAATGTAGGAGACATTTTAGCTTGTTTTCATACAGGAATTTATACAAACAAAACTATGCATTAGATGTTGGACAGTGGGTAAAATTTAATTTTGACAAAATGAGGGGGAAACCTATTTTTTTTAAAGTAGGGTGAACTAGTGGGAAATATGATTATTTGATTGTTTAATGAAACATGCTGAATGTGGCCTATATTTTTCTCACATATCACACATTGTGATCATGGGCATCATTTAATTTATTAAAACAAGTCCTAATACTACACTAATAATGTCTTATGCATAGCAGAACATACCTTTACTTTGAGCTTGCTTTTCTTTCTCTGCTTTTTTTCTTCCCTTTTTTGGATTTGGAAAGATGCTGTTTTCATTTCAAATTAAGATTAGAATAATATCGTTTAAAATTAGCAACAACACTTGTGAGGTTATATTCCTTATGACTTTAAGACACTTTTTTGGTTTTATATCAAACGTGAGCAATTTGAAGAGATATGTGAAATCTGTGTAGGAATACGTTACAACATTCTAGTTTACTCAATAGCCGACCGAGGGCAATGTTACGCAAAATAGAGTGTGGTGCTGCTTGGTATGTTTCTAATATTTTCTGCTTTTATTCATACTGTTGTTGTGTATTTATTATCGCTTTCAGTTATTTGTCATGTATGAATTATACAGAGCTACTCTTTTAATTTAATGTGGAGGTTTTTCTCACCATAGTTTTTTAATTGTATCGCATTTATTGGGGTGTGTGCATTGTGCAATGCTCATTGTTCACGATTTAAACGTACAGGCTCATCCTTGTGATTGCATTCTCATTAAATATTCAAGAGGAGTGCTCGTGGGGACCTCCAAGAAATGCGGGGCCCTAGGCGACCGCCTATATTACCTGTTGGATGGGGCGGCACTGATTTTCCCCAGTGTTTGTAATCTATAGGTTACTACTGTAAGAAAACATCAGCATTTAGTACATACTTTTAGTATTACCTTTGCTTGAAATGACCCGTTCTAATCCTGTTTCCATGAAATAAGCCTACTCCTGAGCAGGTTTGAGCTATAAGAACTGTTACAACAACAACTCTTGGATAAGTTTGGAGGAACGAAATGATCCTGGATCATGTCAAATCATCAATAAACAAATCCAGCTAATTGAGTAATCCACGCATAAAGAAAATTCTGTAGCTATATATATATATTTAAACCATACAGCAACCCACACCAGTAGTCATAGAACCAGATCACATCGAAACACAGATTACACTACTTATTTGAGTATGTTGTACTTTCAAAATGGGGTATAAATTCTTCGCATTTGGCTACTCAAGGGGGGAAATACAGTTGTTTACTATAGAATCCTAATTCTGTTTTTTGGTCATGTAGCTGAATCTTTGCGATGGAATGGATTTCAAGCAGCAGCAAATTCCCATGAACAGATTTTCAAGCACTTCAAACAACTCTTTTAAGACTTTTTTGTTGCATATGCACTGGACTTCCCAATTGACCCTATGTACTTCTTGTGCTCAAATAAATCATTCATACTATACGTTTTTGCTTATTATTTTGCAATTAAAAAATGAGTGGTACGTGAAACCTTCAGTACGTGTGGTCATCAGACTGCTTCTCTACAAACAAGGAGAGGGAGAAAATCACAAGACATTGTCTCAGAAAAATAATTCCAGAAATTGCATTTTGCATGATATTGACATCAAATTTAAAACATATACTCAGGAGATGTGTGGCTTTTGATCTGTTACTTTTCTCTGTTGGTCCAGGACTGATTTCATATATTTGTTTATGAAATAATAAAATGTTTGGTGAGGTGCAATTTTTTTACATTACTTAAGCATCTATAATTTTTTTTCATTTTGAGCATTATAAACTCTAAATGATGAATAATAAAGTGCAGAGTGTCTTTCTAAAGATACATGAACTGTGAATGTAGACCAAATTATTCAGCAACTGTTAATTAATTGTTTTAACTTAGGAAGATCATTTTTGAGAAAGTGCCTCTGACGATGAAGGAGAGAAGGACATCAACATAGCCTCAGAAAACGTTTTACAGAAATCTCATTTTGCATGCTATCTTCATCAAATTTGAAATATAAACTCATGAAATACTTGGCTTTCAAGTCATTTTTTCTAGGACATTACATTAATGTTTTCCTGTGTTTGTACATGGAAAACAAATATTGAACACAATACAATTTTTTCTCATGACTTAATAAAGTATAACGTTTTATATTTTTTAGCTTGTAACTTCTCCTTTTACCACAGTAAAGCTCAAAGTGTCTTATTTCCAATTGTACCTAATGTTTGTAGCTTACTGTAGTCAGGAACTTGTACTATTTAAAGCTAGGTAGGTGTAAATCCCCAAAATTGAGTGCTGGCTAACAGGTTAAGGATTTTCAAAAACAGTCTCAGGTAACCAAAATTGTAGCCAAAATCACACAATATGAGCCTGGCTATAAATCATTAAAGATCTATGTTTCATTTGAGAGAGAGTTCCCATTTATAATTTTTGTATGGAAATGGGTAGAAGTATATTGTTCAAAATTTCACCTTTTGAGTTACACAGTTTAAAAAAAAAATGAAAATAACAGTCAGTGCTGACAGAATGAACATTTCTGAGTGAATGATCCCTTTAAGTCGAACGAGAAAGTGTTAAGACAGCAAAATGAAGAAAGAGATGGAGAGAGCAGGAGGACGGAGTGGAGACAAACAATGAGTCTCCGAGGCGCCACAGAAACAAGATCCCCTCCCTACGGAGAGAGAGAAATAGAAAGAGAGAGGGAAGAGAGAGAGAGAGAGAGAGAGTGCTGAGGAGCTCATCCTTCTCTATCTCACAGAGCATTTCAGGTTTTTTTTCAATAGGGTAAAGATAAGTGGAGCAGATACGAAATATGTGTGTTAAATATAGTGTTCAGTTCAGGGACGATATTTTGGTGGTAAAACTAAAGGAACAACATGAGGGGAAAAGTCAAGCAGTTCTTTCCATTTTTGCCCTTGTTGAAACATTACCTAGGTGGTCACCGTGATGACTGATTTTCTGAGCCAAATAATACAATGCGAAAATGGGGGAAAATGGAAAAGGGTTTGGATTCAGAGCAAGCAATTAAAACAAGTGTGACTGCTTTAGTGACACGTTTCCTTACGGAGTCTCCAAAATACTCAACCAATTGTGTTAGTCTATGAATTAAGATCAAACTCTAAAGATGACTACTCTTGTGAAGAAAAAGAAGTGTGCTCAATTGTACTCAATGTGAGTGTGAACTTGTGATTCACATACTTAAAGGTATCATGGAGTGCTTTGAAATGTGCATTATTTTATCTGAATTGAAACAACCTGAAGAGAGAATGGGACATTTAACACTCCTCTTTAATAAAAAAAAACAGCCAATAGGCTTATTGTGTTTATATCACCCCAAAATGACTGTGGACACACTATACCTACACACAGTTCTGTCCAAACAGCTTAAAAAAGATGATATTCATCATAGGTGCCCTTTAAGTTCGTTCATTCATTCATTTATTCATTCATTCCTTTTCTTGTCGGCTTAGTCCCTTTATTGATCCGGTGTGGCCACAGTGAAATAAAACGCCAACTTATCCAGAGCATGTTTTACGCAACAGATGCCCTTTCAGCTGCAACCCATCACTGGGAAACATCCATACACACTCGTTCACTACGGACAATTTAGCCTACCCAATTCATCTGTACCGCTTGTCTTTGGACTGTGGGGGAAACCGGAGCACCCAGTGGAAACCCATGCGAACGCAGGGAGAACATGCAAACTCCTTAGAGAAATGCAAACTGACCCAGCCAAGGCTTGAACCAACGACCTTCTCGCTGTGATGTGACAGCACTACCTACTGCGCCCCCGCGTCGCTGCCCTTTAAGTTGTTTCGATTTAAAAATGAAAATTGCAAAAATAGCTTAGATGTAGCTAAGCTACTTTTGCCAAGTAGCTTTTAGCTTAGCTTGCAATATTTCCCAGATGGTAGCTTTTAGTTTTGTTAAGCTACCCCTACTGAAAAAAACAGCTTAAACCAGTCTAGGCTGGTTGGCTGGTTTTAGCTGGTCAACCAGCCTGGTTTTAGAGGAGTTTTGGCCATTTCCAGGCTGGTTTCCAGCCATTTCCAGCCTGGTCTTAGCTGGTCAGGCTGGAAAATGACCAGCTAAAACCAGCTCGACCAGCCTAGACAGCTATGTCCAGCTTAAACCAGTCTGGTCAAGCTGGTTTCAGCTGGATTTAGCTGCTCATTTTCCAGCCTGACCAAGACCAGGTTGGAAATGGCTGGGAACCAGCCTGGAAATGGCCAAAACCCTTCTAAAACCAGGCTGGTCAAACAGCTAAAACCAGCAAACCAGCCTAGGCTGGTTTAAGCTGGATTTTTCAGCAGGGAAATTTTAAGTAGAGTAGCTAATAGCTTAGCTCACTACATTTTTCAAGTAGCTTGACCAACACTGCTCACCCCTAAACCTATCAGGGATGAGCAACTTGTGCTAAAATGTACGAATGAAATGATACAGATTTATAATAATTAGCCACTAAATCAAAAAGTTACAAAATAGTGTGAGAGGGCGTCAAAAAAACAGTCAGAGATTGATGGAAAGTAACGCATTCATTTTCAATGGTTTGCATTTTTGTTTGTCAATATTCAAACAAAACAACAGCATTTACAATCGAAAACATTTTAAAAATGCTCTGTTTTGACGGCTTGTAGATGTCATAGTCGTGTGGATGCAAACCTTTACAAAACAGTGCAAAACTTGAAATCACAGGTCAACACTAAATTTTGTCTACAAACTTTACGGTAACACTTTAGAATAATGGTTGATTAGTCAATGTCAGTTCATGTATTTGCTAACATTAACTAAGCCTGACTTGTCTTGTAATGCATTTATTAATCATAGATCAACATTAACTAATTCATCATAAAAAAGTTCTGCTTGTTAACATTAGTTAATGCAACATCAGTTCAACTTAAATAACATTAACAAAGTTAACCAAGGTGAATAAATACTGTAATGAATGTATTAACAGTGTGTTCATGTTAGTAAACACATTAACAATGAGGTTAACTAATGGACCATTATTTTAAAGTGTTATCAACTTTACTAAATAGTTATATATTTGTAATAACTAATAAAGCTTAATAAAGTATTCAAGTTATCATTGAAATCACATTACATTTATATTTCAGTTTACCATAATAATATATCAGCACACTTCAACCATATTTCAATTACAGCAGGATTATGAAATTACATACTGTATAATGATATACTTAAGTGCATCAAAAGCACTCTAAATGTCATCCAATGGCATTTAATATCAACTTGCATCCACAGAAAGCTATAATTTAGGCTGCCATACACGTTCATTTAACCACAAATACCATGCAATCAAGTGTCCAAAAACATTACACTGAGTTTGTGCTGACGTATAATATATTGGTAATAAGTAGTCTTTTTAAAGAGCATTCTACAGCGTGCAGGTACTACTTTTTCAAAGCCCAATGTTGTGATGTGAACACATGTTTTCACAAAAACCACATGTTCCCCGAAAACCGCTGTAAATTTTAATGCTTCTGAACAGCTGTATGCTGTGACCTCATAAGGGTGATTGAGAGCTCGAGAGAGTCGTATTGTGGAGCTGAAATATCCGCAATGAAAAAAACCACCTGCTCCCCCACAGCTGCGCTTTATCGGTCTCTGGTTTATATACATTCACCTTTTTCTCTTCACCTAAACAAATCTGTTTGTGAGTAAATAAAAACGTAACAAACTTGTTTCCGACATAAATCATAATGCAATTGCATTTAATTGAAATGTAATTTTAATTTATTTACATTTACATTTACATTTAGTCATTTAGCAGACGCTTTTATCCAAAGCGACTTACAAATGAGGACAAGGAAGCAATTTACACAAATATAAGAGCAGCAGTGAACAAGCGCTATAGACAAGTTTCAGGTGTATAAAAGTCTAAGAAGCAAAGCATTAGTAGAATTTTATTTATTTATTTATTTTTTTATGTCCTGTAAATGACAAATGGCTTTTATTAGAAATTTTGAAGATACATTTTCAGACCTTATATACTTATTATACAGTAGTCATTTGAAATGGATACAAAATATTATTGAATAATAAATAAATAAATAATTATTTATAATAATAATAATAATAATAATAATAATAATAATAATAAACTGTATTTTTATATAGCACCTCTAAAATTAGCATCAAATAATAAATAAATAAATAAATAAATATTTATAATAATATTAAATAATAATAAAAACTTTATTTTTATATAGTGCCTTAAAAGTAGCATCTAATGATAAATAAATACATAAATACATTTAATAATATTAATAATAATAATAATAATAATAATAATAATAATAATATTAATAATAATAATAGTTATTTATAATAATAATAATAATAATAATAATAATAAACTTTATTTTTATATAGCACCTTTAAAAGTAGCATCTCATAATGAATAAATAAATAAATAAATATTTATAATAATAATAATATTAATAATAATACTACATTTATTTATTGATTTATAATAATAATAATAATAATAAACTTTATTTTTATATAGAACCTTTAAAAGTAGCATCTAATAATAAGATGTATAAGTAAATAGATCACATAAACAAATATTTATAATAATAAATATTTATTTATAATAATATTAAATGTATATAGTGCCTTCAAAAGTAGCGTCTAATAATGAATAAATAAATAAAATTTAAAACAAACAAACCAACAAACAAACAAATAAATAAATAAACAAACAACTATTTATTTTTCTACATTTTATTTTCTATTAACTATTTGGCTCTAAAAATCACATAAAAGTCAAATAAAATCAAATAAAAGCTACCATAAAAAAGTACGTTTTCAGAGATCATTTAAAAATACTCAGGGATTCTGCATTGCGAATATCAGAGAGTAAAGAGTTCCATAATTTAAGGGCCAATGAAGAGAATGCCCAGTCTCCCATGGATTTTAGCCATGTTGACTGAGCAGTTAAAAGACCAGCATCAGACAAGCGTAAAGCACGTCTAGGAGTGTATGGGATTAAAAGCTCAGATAAATCTTGTGGTGCTAGACCATTGAAGGTCTTGTACGTAAGCATGAGGATTTTAAAATCAATTCCAAATCTGACAGGAGGCCAGTGCAGATTTTTTTTAAAATAGGGGTTATGCTCTCTTGCATGGTACTAGTCAGAATTCTAGCTGCTGAATTTTGTACTAATTGTACATTTTTTAGGGTAGCCTTTGAAACTCCAGCCAGCAAAGCATTACAGAAGTCAATGCAGGAAAATACAAAGATGTTATAACATAACTATACAGAAGTAAACATTTGAAATGGATCCAAAATATTATTGAATAATGAATAAATAAGTAAATGAATAATTAAGTCAATAATTAATCAACCAGCTTGACCACCTTGCCAGGTGGGAAGCCCAGCCAAAACCAGCTATGCCCAGCTTAAACCAGGCTGGTCAAGCTAGTTTTAGCTGGATTTAGCTGGTCATTTTCCAGCCTGACCAGCTAAGACCAGGCTGGAAATGGCTGGAAACCAGCCTGAAAGTGGCCAAAACCCCTCTAAAACCAGGCTGGTTAACCAGCTAAAACCAGCCAAGGCTGGTTTAAGCTGGATTTTTCAGCAGGGAAGCCTTAAAAGTGAGATATAGTTTAGTAGTTGGTATACCTCAGCTTCATAATTAGACTACTTTCCCAACAGATTCCACTCCTTCTCTCACACACTCTCCAGACAGAAACACTACAAAGCCATCTATTCAATCTTTTAATTCACTTTATTTTTAAACCCTCCTCAGACTGAACAGTGATGAGGCAGACACCCTATTAGCCACCTAGCTATTCTGGGAAATCTGTTTTATCCATATGCTACACACATATCCGCTATTCATCCTTCTGTTATTAAGCTGTCACTACACCTTACACACTGTTGCACTTATATCCTCCTCTATGGAAGCACACAGACACAAACACACACACTCATATAATGCTGACGAAGCAGGCTGCTGACAGTAGGATGAATGCTGTGGCCTGTGGAGGGGAGAGAGGCGAAGGTAAAAGGTGCTAAATCACGTCTGTTTCAGCGCTTTGGGGAGCTTATGGATGAAACTCCTGGCACGGAGAACATTCATTCATTTCCCGTGGCCGCCCTCAGCTGCCAAATTACACACTGAATGAATATGATCCGCACACACACACAAACACACTCACGCTAACAATGCTGCTGGACTCACTGCGGTTAGTTATTACAAATAAGCCATCAGGAGAAGCTGTGCTCTTTAAACTAAAGCTGACAAAGGGATGCCATGGATTCACTATTTTTGGTTACACCTTAAGAATTGTAAAATATTTTCAAGTGCCGTTTGATGGAAATTGATGGAATTTTTTTCAACACATTTATAAACATAATAAATTTAATACAAATCTTTTTTATTTTTTGTCTTTGCCAAGATGATGGTACATGAAATTTTACTAGTTATTTTGCACAATACTAGTATTCAGATGAACGTGCAATTTAAAGGCTTAATGTCAACATAGGCTCATTGTGAAAACATAGCCCTACATACATTTCTGGAAATCGCGAATTATGTAGCCAGTACTTATGGCTGCATTTCATCTTTAAAACGAACGCTACAGGGCGGTATGATGCTGTTCCTTTTCACGATTACCAGCTGACTGCTTACATTCATATGGACAGCTTTTCCACTGTTACCAGTTTGTCCAATAGCTCGCATTGTATGTAGGCAGACTTGATGCAAAGAGGAATTGACCACCATGACGGGGTTTGAGTCCGGCGAAGAACGGTTCCAAAAATAAGACAAAAACAAAAGGCAAAAAAAAAAAAAAAAAACCAAACAAGTAAATAACAGAGTGAGGATGTGGTGAAATTGATTGCTTTTTTCAAAACTGTTGGTTGGGTTATGGAAGTGATGGGTGCTGGTCAATCGGTGCTTTTTAAACACTATTGGTTGGGTTTAGGGAAGGAGGAGGTTGGGTCAGTCAACCGGTCAGTCAACAGCGACCTCTGGTGGATTTACGCAAGAACTGCAGGCACAAATGGCACTTGCGAGAGAAATTTAAGATCTGAGCGTACACAGCGGCCTCTGGTTGAGTCGCGAAAACAAAATCTGCAAAAAAGCGTAGCTCCTGTGATGTATTTGGTGCTCTCCAAAAACGTATATAGCGATACGTTTCAGAATGAGCCTGGGTTGCCTAATGTAGTTAATTAGGTGCACTAAGTTAGGTTAAATAGGAAAGTCACTGGACAACAGTGGTTTGTAGCCAATCAATTAAGCCAACTTCTTAAAGGGCTATAATATTGCAATATCGTTTCTCAACCACGTTCCTGGAGGACCATCAACACTGCATGTTTTGTATGTCTCCTTTGTCTGTCACACCCATTACAGGTCTTTCAGTCTCTGCTAATGTGCTGATGATCTGAATTAGGTGTGTTTGGGTACAGAGACATGGAAAATGTGGTTGAACATGGTTGAGAAACCCTGCATTACTATTTACTGTGTATAATTGCATTAATTCATTTTCTTTTCGGCTTAGTCCCTTTATTAATCTGGGGTAACAGTGGAATGAACCGCCAACTTATCTATATGTTTTTTTGCAGTGGATGCCCTTCCAGCTGCAACCCATCACTGGGAAACACCCATACACACTCAATCACACACATACACTATGGACAATTTAGCTTACCCAATTCACCTGAACTTGTAAGGGAAACCAGAGCACCCAGAGGATACCCACGTGGTAGGAGGATAACACTCGGAGGAAACTTCACATAGAAATGCCAATTGACCCAGCCGAGGCTCAAACCAGAGACCTTCTTGCTGTGAGGCGATCGTGCTTCCCACTGCGCCACCGCATCGCCCGTATATAATTTCTTAAGGGGCTATAATATATTACATATATACTATATTGACCTTAGTATTATGCATAATACATATATAGAAATAAATAACATAATAAAACATACATTTAAAAATCTACAGTACCAAGTGGTAATAATAATTTCAGGCTTGACTGCATATAGGAATGAAAAATATAATAGGAAACTACATGAAAGCATTACATTGTTAAAAATCACTTAGGGAAATATTAGAAAAAAAAACAATACAGATTTATATATAATCTTATTAAGACCAACGATACATCTAAAAAAATTAATTTGAACATTTTAAATGTCTTCACAGTCAATTTTAGATCAAGTTAATGCATTCTAGCTGAAGACCACTAATATTATTACCATTAATACTCTTTAAATTAACAATTTTTGACTACATAGTAGTAATAGCGGTAGTATTTTGTTACATACAATAAAACAACAACTATATGGAGATAATATCAACCCACGCTCATTCTGATTATGTACCCCTATATACATTTCTAGAGAGAACAAAATATGTCCCAGGAGCTATGGTTTTTTTGCAGTTTTTGTTTTTGCGAATCCACCAGAGGCCATTGTTTACGCTTTTTCAGATCTCAAATTTCTCTCGCGAGTGCCATTTGCACCTGCTGTTCTTGCATAAATCCACCAGAGGTTGTTGTCGACTGATTGACTGACCGATCGACTGACTGATCGCACCACACTCCTCCTTCCCTAAACCCAACCAATAGTGTTTTAAAAAGCACCAATTTACCTGCCCACCCCCTTCCTTAAACCCAACCACAGTGTTTTCAAAAGCAATCTATGAAAAAAGAAAAGCCCTCACGGCAGCCTGATTTTTACCATGTTTTCAAATTTTACTACATTCTCACCCTGTTATTTACTTGTTTATTTTTATTTTTTGGCTTTTGTTTTTGTCTTGCCTGCTTTCTGGAACAGTTCTTCACCAAACTGGAACCTCGTCATCACGGTCAACTCTAAGTCTCAAGTCTGAGCTACTGGACAAACTGGTAACAGCGGAAAAGTCATCCAGAGGTAAGCAGTCAGCTGGTAAGCGTGAAAAGCAATGGCATCATCCTGCCCATAGCATTCATTTTAAATACAAAATGCAGCCATACTGAACGTATTTCTGGCTACATAATTCACAATCTCCAGAAATGCATATAGGGCTATGTTTTCAGAATGAGCATATATTATCATATGCTTATTATAATATACTGTAACCTGGGTGAAAACTCTCTTCTGACCTAAAAAAACAATAATTCTATAAATCACAAAAGTCCAAACGATTCTCATACATATTGCACATCTGATGACTCTTGCTGCTAAATAAATGTTTTTATAATGGAACAGAAGTGGTTTTGGAGCCAGTCTAGACCTGGTGAAACCACTTTCCTCTGAGGGACTCTCACATTGTGCTTCAGCAGCTCTTCAGGCCAAACCACTCCCCAATACGAAATGATTACACATATACATTTCTGTGAAACATCGCTCAAATGAAACCCTTACCATAAATGTATGTTTGTGTTCAGTCAAAGCTCCGTTAGCTAATATTTTGCGTCAGGGCAACTGCACCTGTAATGTTTTCCAAGCGTCATAATGAATTAGATTAGATTAGAGTCTTTGATCAGTCTAAAATTGACAACAGGCACGACCTTGGAGAAAACATATCATATATTACTGATGTTATTATTACTTATTTAAAAATTCGGCAACATTTACATAACATGACTGATTCAGAAAGTGCTCAAAAACTTTTTTTTAACTTCCTGTGAAGTCAAAATTAAGTTTTTAAAATGTTAGTATCAGTACATTTGTCAGTGTTATCTATAGACTAGTGTACTTCAAAAAAGTGTCCAAAAAATCTGATTTAGAATATATAAATATCCAAATCTTGCAGTTTGTCACCTTCACCTAAATGAATAAACAACTTTTTTGACTTCACATCATATTCACTTTCTCATCAAATCTACTGACCAATCAAATGCTCTCTAGTATCTGACATGCCCTGCCCATTTCAAGACGCTTCTTATTTGCTTTTCATTTGACACTGGCAGAGCTGTGATAAAAATGAAATGATGTTGACTGTTTAAAAAGGGGAGGTGCTACTCTATGTCCCGCCCTGTCTTCATCATTCCGTTAAAATTATGTTGCTCATTGAACAACAAAGAACATTCCAAAGCAATTCACTGGTCCTTTTTGGAGTTGTTCCAATGCCCTTCTCCCTTTAAAACCACACCCAAACATCGACACATTTTAATTTGCCTGTCCATATAATGCCAATGAATAGCATTAAGATAAGAATAAAACCTCATTTTAACTACTTTTTAGCAAACATTTTGTAAAAATATCAGAATTGCACCATACTGTTCACTCTCAGAAATAAAGGTAGGCGAGCTGTCACTGGTGTGGTACCTTTTCAAAAGGTACACATTTGTACTCGAAGGGTCCATATTGGTATCTCAAAAGTATTTATTAGTACATAAACATTTTAAACACTTTTGTACTTTTTAGGTACTAATATGTATTCTTGAGGTAATAATATGGACTACATAATTTGTGTACACATATTCGTGTTAGTAAGATTTTAATCTCCATTCTCCCAAAAAAAAAAAAAAATCACACAAGTTCTGATTAAAAAAAAGTAAAACACATTGCTTGGTAATAGCAAAAAGCTACTATTTTCATGTCAAATTACAGTAGAAAGACAGCTGACAGATGATCATGATAAATTGTTGAGAGCATATGGCTCATTTGTCACTTTCCTGAAATACAACCCACATGAGTGTTTACTAAAATCGTTGGCCTGAGATAGACATACTTATTTGTGCTGTTTCATCTATGTAAAAATCTAGATTCGTTTGACAGACTGATTTGTTTGATAGACTGAAATACATAATACATAATGCATAAATGTATATTTTGTGAAATGGAAATAGGAAAAAAATAGTACTGTATACAAATTCCACATGTTGCATTGAAATCAACCTGTTTTTTGATTGAAATGTCAGTCACAATTATCACCCACTAGAAGTTCAATTATAATGTAATTCCAAGCCGTAGTATTTTTTAAGAGGTGAAAACTCTTAAACAAAAATTGACATCAGAAAAGAAACTACATGTTCTTGTTGATTTCTTACAACTTTTTCCTTGTGTTTTCTCTGTGTGTGTGCGTGAAAGAAGTTTCAACAGTGCTGCATTAACATCATTCATTAAATACATTCATTAAATATATACATACATTCCCAGAGGTGGGTAGAGTATCCAAGTAAGTACTTGAGGAAATATTTACTCAATTAAAAGTAAAAGTGAAAATCTAAAAAGTTACTTGAGTAAGAGTTAAAAATATCTCATGAGAAAATGTTACTTGGATGTAAAAACCCTCAAATTAAAGCGGACAGTCTGCAGTTAAAGCACATCTTGTGTGTTTCATTTCAAATCCGTTGTGTTGGTGTATACATCTAAAAATGTTAGAACTGTGTCGATGTCCAAATATTTATGGACCTAATTGTATATAATCTTGGAGTGAAAACATAGGCTGAATTTGAGGACACAGGTTTTACTTTATTTATTTATTTATTTATTTATTTAATAAACTCTCACATCTTCCTCACACATCATTCAAGAGGGGTCTGGATGCAAACCTAGTACAGTGAAATCTGAGCTGCATCCAAAGCTTTTAATGCACTTACCTAACCCCACCCCTAACCCTACCCGTCATAGTGAAGTCACTGTGTGCATTGTGTCTGACATTGCATCGCTCAGCTTGCATCATAAAGGCTGCATCCAGATACTATTGCATCATTCCAGCAAAGGCGCGCACTTTAACCTAAAGTAGGAGACGCATCTTTATAGTAACCTCTGGTGACACAACAAGATGATTTTAGTAGCCATACCTGATGAATAAATGTCAGTATTTGATGTCAATATGACGTTGCTTTAAGATGTTGGCTTGATTTTAGTCACTTTCCAACACAACCTAAAATCAACCAAATATCAACATCATCGATATTGGATGAGTAGGCAAAGTTGTCTGTAGTGTATAAGTGTGAATGAGAGTGTATGGGTGTTTCCCAGAGATGGGTTGCAGCTAGAAGGGCATCCGCTGCGTAAAACATGTGCTGAATAAGTTGGCGGTTCATTCCGCTGTGGCGACTCTGAATTAATAAAGGGACTAAGCCGAAAAATAAAATTAATGAATGATTTGATATGCTGAATTTTATCATAGGGAAAGATGCCATAGAGGTGTTTTCAGCTCTTCTCTGGAGAACAAGCGAGTGTGTGAGAAGTTGTCCTCAAAGTGTCGACTTTTATCAAGTCTCCCCCTACCACTCTCATTTGAAGTCTACGCATTTATTCATCACAAACCCCAATCTAACCCAGAAACATTGGCCATTACTGTCTTCAGATCAGGCTTGATAATAAGGTCAAAACTAATATGTCTGTAAAATGTCAGTGCACAAAATCAATTATAGATTCATTCGGAGGCTAAAGAGGTTCCTTGAGAAATAATTTCCTTTGCATCCTCCCTGTTCCCAGTTCTTCCATCTATCTTTATTCGGTTTCTATTCTCCCTTAATTCAATCCATCTTGACTCAATTCCTGTGTGTGTGTATAAGAGAGAGAAGGACAGAGAGGAAACTGTGGGCGCCCTGGGCGATCATCACTTTAGCTCAAAGGTCTCGGAGCAAGAGAAAGACATCTTAGGGGCCACGCTGAGTTAGCGCTTTCTCCCAGCAGTCTGTCTGTGTGTCTGGGAAGTGTTATTACACTGTCCCGGAGTGGGACAGAGAACGTATCAGAGCATATAGAGGGGGAGAATGGGAAACAGCGATGTCAGTGCCCTCTCAACCAATGCCATGATCTGAGAGGAAGTAACACTAAATTTCAGTGGACTGTATTAAAGGAATAGCAGAGGATCACACTGACTGAGGATCTTTTGACGTTGATCGGCAGCATGTGTTTAAAACTAAAGAATAATTTCAGAATTGGAAGCAACTAGCTGTTTACAAAATCAATGAATCAAACATGCAGCTGAAAATAGATATTTGACTGGGATAAACTTGACTTTTGATTAACTCTTTATATTATAAACTCTTATATATATATATATATATATATATATTTTTTTTTTTTTTTTTGGGGGGGGGGGGGGGGGGGGCACCTTTATTTTGACAGAACAGTAGAGAGAATTGACAGGAAAGTGTGGGGAGCAGAGAGAGGGGAAGGATTGACATAGGACCTTCAGGTGGGAATCAACCGCGATCACCGGAGTGCATCAACCTGCATTTTCCTAAATGTTTAAATATTTCTGTTATGGGAAGCAGACGGACAAAGAAGGTGAGTGAGTTATTAACGATGTTTATTTACAACAGATGAGCACACAAGGAGAACGGAGGAGAAGTGAGTGGAGTTTGGTTGGTCTGATGATCCTTTGGGGCAGGTTGGATGACTGATACTGAGGGAGACCGAATGCACACACCAGAGGGCTTGCGGGGAAGACAGACTGACGATAAACACAAGGCAGACAGGATACCGGGAACACTGGACAAACTAGGAGAGACAGAGAGCAGATAAGTACAATATACTGAGATCGAATGCTAGTGATTACCAGGAGGTGTTCACTCAGAGTCCGCTTCGTAGGAACGAGACCGGACAATGAGTGAAGTGAAGGTGTGTGCTTATATAGTGACTATGAGTGATTGGGTGCAGCTGTGTGTGGTTAATACTCAGGTGACGGTGATCGTTGAGTGATGCTGGTGGAAGAGCCTGGCCAATCCGTGACATTACCCCCCTCCCCAGGGCCCGCTCCTGAGGGCCTATACCTCCGACGCCGTGGTGGTCTACCACGTCCACGAGGTGCTGGAAACTCGGGGTGATTGGAGTGGAACTCCTCCATAAGTGCGGGATCTAATATATCTGATCTGGGGATCCAAGACCTCTCCTCCGGACCGTATCCTTCCCAGTCGACAAGATATTCCAGCTGACCACCACGACGTCGGGACAGTAAGAATGTCCTTGACCTTATAGATGGACCCGACTTCCGACATCAGTGGGGGAGGAGGTTCCTCTTCATGGCCAGGCTCTGTGGAGGGAATCAGAGGGTCGTGAAAGGGTTTGAGGAGTGACATGTGGAATGTGGGGTGGATTCTATATTGTGGTGGTAACTGTAACTTAAACGTGACGGGGTTGACCTGCTCCAGGATGGTGAAGGGACCAACAAATCTGGGACTAAGTTTTCGGGAGGGCAGTCGCAAGCGGATGTCTCTGGTGGAGAGCCAAACTTTCTGCCCCGGCGCATAGCTAGGACCTGGAATCCTCCTCTTGTCGGAGACCTCCTTGGCTCTGCGAACTGCCCTCTGGAGATGGTGATGAGCATCGTCCCAGACCCTCTCGCTCTCCCGGAACCAGTAATCCACTGCGGGGACATCAGAAGGTTCGCCATCCCAGGGAAAGAGTGGAGGTTGGAATCCCAGAATACACTGGAATGGCGTAAGTCCGGTGGTAGGTTGCCGCAGGGAATTCTGGGCGTATTCCGCCCAGCCCAGAAACTGGCTCCAGGAGTTTTGATGACCGTGACAGAATGTTCTGAGGAACCGCCCCACTTCTTGGATCTTCCTCTCTGTCTGGCCGTTGGTCTGTGGATGATAGCCAGACGAGAGGCTGACGGTCACACCTAGGAGTCTGAAGAAGGCTTTCCATAGTCTGGAGATGAACTGGGGTCCTCGGTCCGAGACTATATCTTCAGGTAACCCAAAGCATCGGAAGACATGGTTGAATAGGTTTTCGGCGGTTTCTAGGGCTGTGGGCAGACCCTTCAAGGGAATCAGACGGCAGAATTTGGAAAATCGATCGACAATGACTAAAATGCAGGTATTACCTTCAGATGATGGGAGATCTGTCATGAAGTCAACTCCTAGGTGTGATCAGGGGCGGTTCGGGATGGGCAAGGGATGGAGTTTACCTGCAGGTAGATGGCGAGGACTCTTCGACATAGCGCACTCTCTACAGCCTTGAACGTATCTCCTCACATCCCTCGCCATGTGCGGCCACCAAAAGCGTTGGGATAGCAGCGAGAGGGTGTTGTTGGCCCCGGGATGCCCTGTCCCCAAAGATGTATGGGTGGAATGAATCAGATCTACCCGTTGGTTTTCAGGAATGAAGCGACGATTGGGGGGACAGCCCGGCGGAGTCCTGGATTCGGGAGTGGCGATGACTGTAGGAGCGGACCAGGTGATGGGACAGACCGTGATCTGTTCTGGGAGGATTCTGGCTGGGGTCTCCATGATTTCCGGCTGATCATAAATTCGGGAAAGTGCGTCCGCTCGGATGTTCTTTGACCCAGGTCAGTAAGATATTGAGAATTGGAATCGGGAGAAGAACAGGGACCATCGGGCCTGACGAGGACAGAGTCTCTTGGCTTCTTTGAGGTACTGGAGATTTTTATGGTCTGTAATCACCTGGAAAGGATGTTGGGCTCCCTCCAGCCAGTGTCGCCATTCTTCCAGGGCAAGCTTGATAGCCAATAGCTCCCGATTTCCGATGTCATAGTTTCTCTCCGCCGGGCTGAGCTTCCTTGAGAAATAGGCGCATGGATGGAGTAATGCTGGTGTACCATGATGTTGTGATAGGATGGCTCCCACTCCAGTTGTCGAGGCATCTACCTCGACCACGAACGGGATTTCAGGATCTGGGTGAGTCAGGAGTGGAGCTTGAGTGAAGGATTGTTTGAGGGTTTGGAAGGCTGCATCGGCTTCGGGAGGCCAGGAGAGTTTCTTGGGTTGGTTTTTGAGTAGGTTGGTCAGCAGAGCGGTAATGAGACTGTAGTTGTGGATGAAACGTCGATAGAAATTGGCAAACTCTAGAAATCGTTGGAGTTCTTTAACAGTTGTTGGTTTTGGCCAGGAGACAACGGCAGTGACCTTCCCCTCGTCCATGCGAACCCCTTTCTGATCAATGATGTACCCCAAGAACTGAACAGACGGTAAGTGAAAGGAGCATTTTTCAGCCTTGAGGTACAATTGATGGTCTCTGAGGGTTTGTAGGACCTCCGCAACGTGGTGGCGGTGTTCGGCCTCACTCCGGGAGTAAATCAGGATGTCATCAATGTAGACTATGACGGAGATATGGAGGAACTCCCGGAGGACTTCGTGAATGAAGTTCTGGAATACGGAGGGGGCGTTGACCAGACCATAGGGCATGACCAGGTATTCGTAGTGCCCTGTAGGGGTCACAAACGCCGTCTTCCACTCGTCCCCCTCACGTATTCTAACCAGATTGTAGGCGCTGCGGAGGTCCAACTTCGTGAATACCTTGGCGGATCGGAGTTGTTCCAGGGCCGCAGGGACGAGAGGAAGGGGATACCGGAACTTTATTGTTCCTTGATTCAGAACTCGATAGTCGATGCAAGGACGCAGCCCTCCATCCTTCTTGGCCACAAAGAAAAAGCTTGAGGCAGTGGGTGACGTGCACTGGCGGATATACCCCTGACTCAGTGCTTTCTGAATATACTCCTCCATGGCCTTAGTTTCTGGAAGGGACAACGGGTAGATCCTACCTTTGGGCATAGGAGCGTCTGGCAGCAGGTCTATGGCGCAGTCCCATGGCCGATGTGGAGGTAGCTGGGAAGCTCTCTTGGGGCAAAAAACGTCTTCATATGCGGAGTAGATCTTCGGGATTTGAATGGATCGTTTATCGACTGGACTTTCGACAGACGTGACATAGATGGTAAGGGGTCTCTGAAGTTGAACAGGTAGGTCGGGAAAACATCTGGTTTTGCAGTCTTCACCCCATTTCTTTATTTCTCCTGTGCCCCAAGAGAGGATGGGATTGTGCTTCACCAGCCACGGGCACCCTAGAATGATGTCCATAGATGCACCCTCCAGAACCAGAAATTGGATCTCCTCCTTGTGGAGCAATCCCACTTGGAGATTGATAGGTTCACATTTGCGATGGATACGTGCCTGGGAATGGATTGCGTTGGTTATGGGTTGGATCTGGTAGACGTGCGTCGAGGCTTCGGTGTTAAGTTGGAGGTGGCGACAGAGGGCGTACGAGATGAAATTTCCAGCTGACCCGGAGTCGATGAGGGCCGTGACTGAAACAGATACAGAAGGGGTAGTTAACTGGACATTGGTGGTGAGAGGATGCATTTTTTCAATGGGAGAACTGAACACACTCACCAAGGGACGTGCTGGACGAATGGGACAGTCCAGCCTGACATGTCCGTCGGCACCACAGTACATACATAGACCCCGGGTCAGCCTCCTCTGTCGCTCAGTGATGGTGAGTCTACCAGATTCCACGATCATTGGTTCAGGTTCTGGAGGGACTGCTGGCTCTGGCGAATGGAGGAGTGCTTGGGGTACAGGTGGAAGATCATGCTGGTAGACCCTCAGACGATCTGAACAGCGGAGGGATTGTTGGATGAATTTCTCCAACCCCATGGTATCGTCAAGGGCTGCTAGCTGTAGTCGGAGGCTGGGCTCCAGTCCGAGCCGGTAGGTGGTGAGGAGAGATCGCTCATTCCATCCGCTAGCAGCAGCCAGAGTACGGAAACGGAGCGCATAATCCTGAGTGGACATGGCTCCCTGTTTGAGATGGTATAACTGTTCTCCAGCTGCTACTTCTGCATCTGCGCGACCAAAAACCTCCTTAAAGTACGTGATGAATGCTTGAATGGAGCTGGTTACCGGCCCAGACTGTTGCCAGATGGTTTCTGCCCACCGAAGAGCCGATCCAGAGAGAAGGGAAATGCTGAACGCGATTTTGGACCGATCTGTGGGATATAACTCAGGTTGCATGGTGAATATTAGAGAACATTGCAAAAGAAATCCATTGCACTCCTCCGCCCCGCCAGAGTAGGGCGCTGGTCGAGCCATGGGACTGGATGAGTGGGTGGACGGTGAAGAAGTGCTCGGTGCTGGTGGTGCTTCGGGAAGTGGAGTAGATGGCAATAACACTCTCTTCAGCGAGTCCACCAACTCCTGAATGGGATCATGAGTGCTCATGCTGTTGATTGTAGAGGTCCGGTCTTCTGTTATGGGAAGCAGACGGACAAAGTAGGTGAGTAGGTTATTAACGATGTTTATTTACAGCAGATGAGCACACAAGGAGAACGGAGGAGAAGTGAGTGGAGTTTGGTTGGTCTGATGATCCTTTGGGGCAGGTTGGATGACTGATACTGAGGGAGACTGAATGCACACACCAGAGGGCTTGCGGGGAAGACAGACTGACGATAAACACAAGGCAGACAGGATACCGGGAACACTGGACAAACTAGGAGAGACAGAGAGCAGATAAGTACAATATACTGAGATCGAATGCTAGTGATTACCAGGAGGTGTTCACTCAGAGTCCGCTTCGTAGGAACGAGACCGGACAATGAGTGAAGTGAAGGTGTGTGCTTATATAGTGACTATGAGTGATTGGGTGCAGCTGTGTGTGGTTAATACTCAGGTAACGGTGATCGTTGAGTGATGCTGGTGGAAGAGCCTGGCCAATGCGTGACAATTTCTTTCTATTGTTGTGATTTTTTTAAAATGACAAAACAATTAGCAGTTGTATTACCAAAAAAAAAGGTAGGGTAATGGCTTTATAAAATGTGATGACAGACATTTGAAGCTTATTTCTAAAATCTCAATGTAACTGAATGTAAAAATCTGTTTCAGTGCTAAGCAGATAACCGATATATAGGCTGATAAATAAAGACATTTGTATACATTAATTTTATCTTAAAAAATTTAACTGCTGAAAGAAAAGAAAACTGCAAGGAAGCATCTCGGCAGATATTTCCTTTCTCACAATTATTTGCAAAAAAACAACTCTTTTTATGCACTCCTTTATGCATTCTTTATAAACCTTGAATTAAATATTTATACATGTGTGGGCAAAAAAGTAGCATTTATAGTCACACAAATTTTTAAACATATAATTCAAGCTATTAACAAACCATTAACTTCAACTTTTGCCTCAAAAAACAATAATTATGTTATCAGGGTAGTTGGGTTTAGGTACTGTATAGGTTTAGGATGTTGAATAAAATCATGCAGATTATGTACTCTGAAAGTACTTGTTGGTCCAGGAAAAGAGCGAGAGGCCAGAGGATCTGCATGGAGTTCATATATTAAAATGTAACAAAAACAAAATAAAGGATAGAACAAAACAGAACAAAAACTGTCCAAAGACATCTACCAAACATTCAACGGCTAAGAAACACAGACTGAAACACAGGGCTGAATACAGTATAGTGAGTGATAAGGTGCTGCAGGTGTAGTGTAATCAACGTTGATAAACATCAGGTGTGCGGTGCAGAGTATTATGGGGTGTGTAGTCTGGTTCAGTGGCAGATGTGATGTGTAGACTGCCTTCTTGTGTGTCTCATGTCCCTACCTGTAGCTGGTGACAATGACAGTACTAATAAAAAGGCAATATCTTAACAATAGGCAGGTAATACATAGGAATCAACCTTTAGTAACACATTTGTTTAATGATGTATGAATAAGTTTTACTTTTATATATATATAAATATCGGTTTGGATATCGGACATAATCTATATGCACAGAAATCCACAGATTTGCACATATTTTTGTGCGTCATTGAGTTTATTGATGTACTTGTGTAAATGTGTGTACATTATGAATTTACATTCGAATTCAGTAAATATTATTGACTAATTTGAAAATGTTAATTTGATTTGTTTACAATACAGTTTGTAAAGTAATGTTTTCTTTGTCTTTTAGTAGATATATTATATGATAGACTTGCTTTGTTTGTCAAATAACTGGATCTAAATGGATTTGCATTGTAAACAAAATAAAAAAGTTTAAAAGGAATCATTTTTTTATTTCAAATATTAAGATTTCAATTACGATACTTCCAAAATGTTTTACTAAATTCTGCGCAGAAATAGCAGCAAATGTGTGTAAATTCTGTCTGGCCCTGGATATTACTTGTCGGGCACATAGACACACAAATAATTGATAAATTATACCAATTTAATTGGCTAAAAATATCAATATCAGTCGATTACTAATATTAAGCCTCTAGTTAATAATGAGGATTGGTCCAAGATTTAACCATATTTTTGCATGTGTTTGCAGTAACAATTTGTCATCTAGCTGACTAGTCCAGCTGTCATGATCACCAGCTATCTAAACTCCATAGATCGCTGGAAAACATTCACAAGCGCTAACGAACTACAAATTCGCCATTTTATGGACTACATCTCCATACATGCACTCTGCTCACACACACATGTTCCTGATCCTGACTGATTGCACAGACACCACCCAAGGATTGTCAAGGACTGATTACACACTATTTAAGAGGCACAAACACTCACACTAGTCGCTGAGTCTTGTTATCTGTTTTAGTGACATTACAATGAATTTTCCGTGCCTTGCCTTCCGTGTTTTGAACCTTTGTTTTTTGTTTGATCATTCTTGTATGCTGCCTGCCTTTTGACCACTTGCCTGCTATTACGACTACGACTCTGGATTGCCTATATGCATTTGTTTGCTCCTGTGCTGACCATTGCTTGCCTGACCTCTCTAATAAACCTGCATTTGGATCCACACCCCTGTTATTGTAGTGGAAAGTTGCGCTGGATCTCGACAAACATCTTCTAGGTTTCAAAAAAGAGGCTGAGGTCTTCGAAGTTCTCAAGTTGAAGCAGTTTATTGTTACAGCAGAGATGGTCGATCGAGCTCTCTTCCCCAATGTCCAAAAACCCACTGTTTATATACAGTTTCTTATCCATAGGTATCATGAGATATGATGTAACATCACCCTGTTCCTGGCTCCAAGAGGATCCTAGCTTTTTAATTAATGGCTGTATGTTTTTCTGTTTTTACATATCCTAAAGGTCACATAGCATGTTCTTACAATCATGTGTTTGCATATTATCATGTTGTTTCCATACTTTCTAAATGATTCTCCTTGTGTATGCTATTTGGGTAGGGTTGTTTTTGTATTGTTCAATATATACATTGTCTAAATGTATTGCATACGCTCTGTCTGAATGTTCTCAATTTGGTGCATGACCTGCTGTGCTTCAATTGTGAGGCCCTCAAATTATAAGGCCCTGCATGTTTGTATGTCTCGTTTGCATCACTTGAATATATGTATTTCTATAAGTTTTAACAGTGTATTTTAATAGTAATCAATTTTTTTATAGTGGCAGATTATATAGTGATTACATAATAAAAGTTCCACTATGTGCATCAGAAATTCTCCAATATTATCAGTGTCACATCCCTGTTACACCAGCACATCCCATGTTGACACAGCTATGCCATACAATAACCACTTTTTTAGTTCCCCAAAAACTATTTAGTGGTAACATCAATAATCCAAGTATCAGAGGATTATAGTCTTAAATGATCTGTAATCTACAGAACCTATACAACTAATAATAATAATAATAATAATAAAAAAAAAATAATAATAATTTATTCTTATATAGCACCTTTTAAACTTAATTCTCAAAGTGCTTTACACAATAGACAGATATAAAACAGATTAAAATAACTGTAAAAATGAATCATTCAGGAAACTCATTCATTAATTTTCTTTCGGCTTAGTCTCTACTTCAGAGGTTGCCACAGCGGAATG
>NC_079457.1:31717361-31764861 GCF_903798145.1 Danio aesculapii
AAGTAGGTGAGTAGGTTATTAACGATGTTTATTTACAACAGATGAGCACACAAGGAGAACGGAGGAGAAGTGAGTGGAGTTTGGTTGGTCTGATGATCCTTTGGGGCAGGTTGGATGACTGATACTGAGGGAGACCGAATGCACACACCAGAGGGCTTGCGGGGAAGACAGACTGACGATAAACACAAGGCAGACAGGATACCGGGAACACTGGACAAACTAGGAGAGACAGAGAGCAGATAAGTACAATATACTGAGATCGAATGCTAGTGATTACCAGGAGGTGTTCACTCAGAGTCCGCTTCGTAGGAACGAGACCGGACAATGAGTGAAGTGAAGGTGTGTGCTTATATAGTGACTATGAGTGATTGGGTGCAGCTGTGTGTGGTTAATACTCAGGTGACGGTGATCGTTGAGTGATGCTGGTGGAAGAGCCTGGCCAATCCGTGACAATTTCTTTCTATTGTTGTGATTTTTTAAAATGACAAAACAATTAGCAGTTGTATTACCAAAAAAAAAAGATAGGGTAATGGCTTTATAAAATGTGATGACAGACATTTGAAGCTTATTTCTAAAATCTCAATGTAACTGAATGTAAAAATCTGTTTCAGTGCTAAGCAGATAACCGATATATAGGCTGATAAATAAAGACATTTGTATACATTAATTTTATCTTAAAAAATTGAACTGCTGAAAGAAAAGAAAACTGCAAGGAAGCATCTCGGCAGATATTTCCTTTCTCACAATTATTTGCAAAAAAACAACTCTTTTTATGCACTCCTTTATGCATTCTTTATAAACCTTGAATTAAATATTTATACATGTGTGGGCAAAAAAGTAGCATTTATAGTCACACAAATTTTTAAACATATAATTCAAGCTATGAACAAACCATTAACTTCAACTTTTGCCTCAAAAAACAATAATTATGTTATTAGGGTAGTTGGGTTTAGGTACTGTATAGGTTTAGGATGTTGAATAAAATCATGCAGATTATGTACTTTGAAAGTACTTGTTGGTCCAGGAAAAGAGTGAGAGGCCAGAGGATCTGCATGGAGTTCATATATTAAAATGTAACAAAAACAAAATAAAGGATAGAACAAAACAGAACAAAAACTGTCCAAAGACATCTACCAAACATTCAACGGCTAAGAAACACAGACTGAAACACAGGGCTGAATACAGTATAGTGAGTGATAAGGTGCTGCAGGTGTAGTGTAATCAACGTTGATAAACATCAGGTGTGCGGTGCAGAGTATTATGGGGTGTGTAGTCTGGTTCAGTGGCAGATGTGATGTGTAGACTGCCTTCTTGTGTGTCTCATGTCCCTACCTGTAGCTGGTGACAATGACAGTACTAATAAAAAGGCAATATCTTAACAATAGGCAGGTAATACATAGGAATCAACCTTTAGTAACACATTTGTTTAATGATGTATGAATAAGTTTACTTTTTATATATATATATAAATATCGGTTTGGATATCGGACATAATCTATATGCACAGAAATCCACAGATTTGCACATATTTTTGTGCGTCATTGAGTTTATTGATGTACTTGTGTAAATGTGTGTACATTATGAATTTACATTCGAATTCAGTAAATATTATTGACTAATTTGAAAATGTTAATTTGATTTGTTTACAATACAGTTTGTAAAGTAATATTTTCTTTGTCTTTTAGTAGATATATTATGATAGACTTGCTTTGTTTGCCAAATAACTGGATCTAAATGGATTTGCATTGTAAACATTAAATAAAAAAGTTTAAAAGGAATCATTTTTTTATTTTAAATATTAAGATTTCAATTACGATACTTCCAAAATGTTTTACTAAATTCTGCGCAGAAATAGCAGCAAATGTGTGTAAATTCTGTCTGGCCCTGGATATTGCTTGTCGGGCACATAGACACACAAATAATTGATAAATTATACCAATTTAATTGGCTAAAAATATCAATATCAGTCGATTACTAATATTAAGCCTCTAGTTAATAATGAGGATTGGTCCAAGATTTAACCATATTTTTGCATGTGTTTGCAGTAACAATTTGTCATCTAGCTGACTAGTCCAGCTGTCATGATCACCAGCAATCTAAACTCCATAGATCGCTGGAAAACATTCACAAGCGCTAACGAACTACAAATTCGCCATTTATGGACTACATCTCCATACATGCACTCTGCTCACACACACATGTTCCTGATCCTGACTGATTGCACAGACACCACCCAAGGATTGTCAAGGACTGATTACACACTATTTAAGAGGCACAAACACTCACACTAGTCGCTGAGTCTTGTTATCTGTTTTAGTGACATTACAATGAATTTTCCGTGCCTTGCCTTCCGTGTTTTGAACCTTTGTTTTTTGTTTGATCATTCTTGTATGCTGCCTGCCTTTTGACCACTTGCCTGCTATTACGACTACGACTCTGGATTGCCTATATGCATTTGTTTGCTCCTGTGCTGACCATTGCTTGCCTGACCTCTCTAATAAACCTGCATTTGGATCCACACCCCTGTTATTGTAGTGGAAAGTTACGCTGGATCTCGACAAACATCTTCTAGGTTTCAAAAAAGAGGCTGAGGTCTTCGAAGTTCTCAAGTTGAAGCAGTTTATTGTTACAGCAGAGATGGTCGATCGAGCTCTCTTCCCCAATGTCCAAAAACCCACTGTTTATATACAGTTTCTTATCCATAGGTATCATGAGATATGATGTAACATCACCCTGTTCCTGGCTCCAAGAGGATCCTAGCTTTTTAATTAATGGCTGTATGTTTTTCTGTTTTTACATATCCTAAAGGTCACATAGCATGTTCTTACAATCATGTGTTTGCATATTATCATGTTGTTTCCATACTTTCTAAATGATTCTCCTTGTGTATGCTATTTGGGTAGGGTTGTTTTTGTATTGTTCAATATATACATTGTCTAAATGTATTGCATACGCTCTGTCTGAATGTTCTCAATTTGGTGCATGACCTGCTGTGCTTCAATTGTGAGGCCCTCAAATTATAAGGCCCTGCATGTTTGTATGTCTCTTTTGCATCACTTGAATATATGTATTTCTATAAGTTTTAACAGTGTATTTTAATAGTAATCAATTTTTTTATAGTGGCAGATTATATAGTGATTACATAATAAAAGTTCCACTATGTGCATCAGAAATTCTCCAATATTATCAGTGTCACATCCCTGTTACACCAGCACATCCCATGTTGACACAGCTATGCCATACAATAACCACTTTTTTAGTTCCCCAAAAACTATTTAGTGATAACATCAATAATCCAAGTATCAGAGGATTATAGTCTTAAATGATCTGTAATCTACAGAACCTATACAACTAATAATAATAATAAAAAAAAAAATAATAATTTATTCTTATATAGCACCTTTTAAACTTAATTCTCAAAGTGCTTTACACAATAGACAGATATAAAACAGATTAAAATAACTGTAAAAATGAATCATTCAGGAAATTCATTCATTAATTTTCTTTCGGCTTAGTCTCTACTTCAGAGGTTGCCACAGCGGAATGAATCACCAACTATTCTGACATATGTTTTACGTTGTGAATGCCCTTCTAGCCAGTATTGAGAAACACCCATACACACAAACACACACACACACACACACACACACACACACACACACACACACACACACACACACATACACACACTCATAATCTACGGCCAATAGTTTATTCAATTCACCTCTATAGCGCATGTCGTTTGACTGTGGTCGAAACCAGAGCACTTGGAGGAAACCCATGCCAACACGGGGGGGACATGCAAACTCCACACAGAAATGCCAACTGGCACAACTGGGACTCAAACCAGTGACCTTCTTGCTGTGAGGTGAAAGTGCTAACCACTGAGCCACCATGCTGTCTATTCTGAACAATATAATATTTTATCAAATATGAAAACAGAATCTTAAATGTATCGATATTATGGAAAGAAAATACATGAGAGAGAAGGTGAAACATGTATTAGGATGTTTAGCTTCTCTATTTCTTTGTTGCATTCCTCATTTTTAAGCTGCTTTGAATTAAAAAGGTATGATAAATAAATGAATGTGAATGAAAAGAAACATTTATTATTCTTATCATTAAAGCATTTTCATTGCTTAGGTTTTTTCAGAAAACCACAATACTTTTAACAAAGATACTCTTTAAAGAACAGAGTTCAAAAGAAGAACTTTCATTTGAAATATAATTGTTGTTATAAACATTTTAACAGTCATTTCAGTACTGTTTAATGCATCCTTGCTCATTGAACTCCTTTCAAGTCTGCTGAGCCGTACATTTAGGATGAAAAAAAAGCATAAATCATTTGAGTGCAGCTGTTGTTAAATAAACTTTTGATTTAAGCCTTTTATTCATTATCCAAACGAATTAGTGATCCTACAGTACTTAATGCTGTTTAAAACAGAAAGAATGATGATTTTTATGTATTTTCAGCAGATTCCATCACTAACAAATTTTTGAGTTCTCTTACAAACTCAATTTATGCAGTCTACTATGATAATATTGCTACAAAAGCACATTGAGACTCAGACCGGACTTGCCCTATGGCCATTTCTCGGAAAACAGTGTCATTCGAGAACCCACGACTACTGATATACTGTAAAAACAGGCTAAATCAGACATTTAAGAACTCAATGTAGTCATATTAAACTGCTTAAATTTTTTGAAGCATCTAATAAATGACTAAATACATTTTAGGCCATACTTTTTTAAAAAGGTACAAGTCTATAAACAAATATTATGAAATATTATTAATAATATAAAATATAAAATATCATTAACAAATAATATGACTTTTTTTAGCTCAATAAACAACTAAATAGCTGCTTGTTATTAGCTATTAAGGTGTAGGATTAGGGTGTGTACAATTAGGGATGTTGAATAAAATCATACTTTATGAGTACTAATAGCAGCCAATATCTTAACCATATATAGGGTGTTTTCACACCTGCCTTTTTTAGTTGGGCTGAAACGCACTAGAGTTCGTTTTCCCTCTTGATGCAGTTCATTTGGGCAGGTGTGAATGTAGCAATCGCACTCAAATGCGCACCAAAAGCAGACCAAAAAAGCGTACCATGACCTCCTTGAAGAACATGATCCGAACTAGAAAAGACCCAACCGCAAGAAGTACTGCACCTTTTTGGACTAATCCAGCTGCTGTAGTATGATGCGTTGTGCATTATGGGATGTGGAGGAAAAATATTTGTTTACAGCGCTTCACTAACAATATTAAACAGAGAGAGAGAGAGGGAAAAGCATTACCTGATGGATCGTTGGTAAAATTTCTGAAAGATGACCATGTCACAGTTTAGCTTAATTAATTCACGTCTCCTCCTGAAGTGACTTGCGATGCACCTTCGCCGTTTGCAATGCATTAAAACATTGTTTTCAGCCGCAGCCTTACTTCATTCTCGAAATATATAGTTTGTCAAAAGTGATGTATACAAACTAGATAGTATACTACAGTATGACCAGGGATACAATTAGCCAGCACAGTTGTCCCTCCATAGTAAAAAGTGACATTTTGTGTCTGCCTGTTTGTTTACTTGTTTGTTTACATCTGGCCAATAAGTGATGTGGATTTTGTCACATGACTGCATTTTGGCCCTTTTGAACTACTTCGGACCAAAGAAATTGGTGTGGTGTGAAAAAGACCGAAAAACAGCAGAAAAATGCTACAATGTATCATGTGTTGCCCTTGGTCCAGACCAAATGAACCAAACCAAACATGTGAAAGCAACCATGAACAGGTCATAAGACAGTAGCTAATAGTGGGAACTGATAGTTAAACTAAAGCGTTTTAGCAATAATTTCAGCTGTTCAGGTGTTATTTTTTATATTAATTTAAAATATTTAAAACATCCTTTTACAACATTTACAGTTCAGAACGAGGATTTGCTTTTCTTCTCAAAAATGTTTATTTACTATTTACTTAATTTCTTATTTATTTATTTATTTATTTATTTATTTATTTATTTATTTATTTATATGCTGAAATTAAAATTGCAAATAACACTCTAAACCTTAGCGCTACCTAAATTTAGATTTAATTTTAATTTAGTTTTTAGTTTTATTCTTTTAAAACCAAAATCTCTTAAGTATGTTTTTAAATAGCTTTGTGTGTTTTCTTAAAAGGCAGAATTTGTTCCTCCACAACAATGTGACATCCATTAATTAGATGATATCATTTTGTCGTTCATGTAAAATAATTAACAACTATATTATTTCATTTCACAAACATAATCTCATTACATCATGTAAGGAAGGGAGTCGAGGACAACATAGGTGAGTATCCAAGTGCAGGTTTAATAAGAATAGTCGTGCAAACAGGCAATGGACAATGGGGTATATGCACACAGACTTTTAATTTAAGTCAGCCAGCCCCAGGGCTTCCGGTGAATTGTCATCCCATACAAAAATCTGTGCCTTTAAGATCTGATTTCTTTAAAAAAAAAACAGCGATCTTCACTGCCTAATTGAGATATGAAAAAAGTGTGTATCGAACCAAACAAAATGCACTGCATTATATTATATTTTTCCGTGCCATGTCTTTAAAAAATGTAAATTAATTTTACCCCAATATTTTCAATGGAGTTTCTGCGCTAGCCTGCTGCTAATGACGGTGCCTAGGTTTAAATGGTCTTTCGTCTCTTTTTATACTTTAACAACCAAAATGGATGCTTAAGTCTATTTAACTAAAATAGTCACGTAAATCTTTTACCGAACACTTTAACGAACTACAAATCCCACAATGTTTTTTCACACACACCAGTCGGCGATCATTGCTGATGACAACTGTACTTGCTTTGGGCAACTTGTATGGGGGAATAAAACATATATTAACCTATTAAATTTTTTTTTTTTTTGGCTCAAAGTAAAAAATGCATTTGAATAATGAACGCACGAATACATAATTGTGTTATTTTCTTACACTCCAGAGTAATCATCTCTGGAACATTCTGAATGATGTCTTTTGTTGTTGTTGTTGTTGTTATTTTCCTATTTCTGACAGCTTCCAGAGCTTTCCAGCTTCCTGAGCTCATTTCCTCAACCTCGTTCCATCATTTCCTGCCTTCTCTACACAGCCACTATGAATGAAAGCAGCAAAAAAAAAGGCTCCAATAAAAATGATATTGGCACAAACCTTGAACAAATCAATCAGATTCCTTTTCACAGTATTCCAGTTTGAAATTGCCTCAATTTTCCGACATCACGACCATGCCCTTGGCGGAAAAATGGAAACTGCAGATCGATTTCTAACTAACCTACACAAACACACAGTACCCGAACACAAAAAATACACACTTTTATAATCTGATGCTTTCTAGCTCTTCTGTGCAATAAGAGGTTCACAGACACAGACATCAGTTGCACATCAAACACACACACACACACACACAGAACAAAGGCAGACATCAAAGAAGCATCAGCAGAGCTGGTCAGATCCTTTTATCCTGTCTAAAAATGTTTGCAGGACAAAAAATACTGTACTCAAAGCAGCCATCCAGCTCAAACACAAACAGCACTGAGATTCTGCACAGTTCTGAGATCAGTTTAGTTGATTCGCCGAATTACTTTTTAGTCCTTTTTTGCCACTGAGAAGAGCGGGACAGACCGAGTGACAGACCGAGACAGATTGTAAACATCCCAAATTCTGTGTGTGGGCAGGTTTTGTTTTCTCTCTCACACAAAAAAAAGCTTCTTTCTGAATTTCTGAAAATGTCCCCAAGGGAATAAAAAAAAAAAACTGACAAAACCTCAATGTGGGGAAAAAGAAAAAAGGGCATATAACAAAAGTGTGTGTGTGTGTGTATATATATATATATATATATATATATATATATATATATATATATATATATACGACATATAGGCTCATTCTGAAAAAGTAGCCCTTTATACATTTCTGGAGATCGCAAAATATGTTGCCAGAAGTACGTATGGCTGTATGGTGGTGATCAATCTGTGCTTTTTAAAACCCTATTGGTTGGGTTTAGGGAATGTGGTTGGTGGGGGGATTGGTCGGTTGGTCAGTCGACAACGGCCTTTGGTGGATTTACTCCAGAAATGTATACAGGGCTATGCTTTCAGAATGAGCCTGGGTTGCAAAAAAACAATGAACAATATGATAAAATAGAAAAAAAAATCATACAAGACAAAACTAAATTAAAATAAATAACTAAAATAAGGTGATTCATTTTGCTGTGATGATCCCTGATAAATAAGGGACTAAGCCAAAGGAAAATAAATGAATGAATAATTTAAATAATTAAAATTAAAACACAATACATCATATAATAAATAATGAATAAAACAAACAAAAAAAAAGCAAAACTAAACAAGTCCATAAAAACAAAACTAAAAAATAAACAGAATGGAAGAATAAAACTATACAAAATTATGAAACAAAAAAACATAAACCTAATCAAATAAAGAGCAAATCAAACATCAAACAAAATCACATGAACAAACAAAAAATACAAAACAAGCAAAAAATGCAAGTAATCAAAAATATTAAACTAAAGCATACAAAACAAACAACCCATACAAAACAAGCATACTTCAATCTGAAAAAATAAATAAATAAATAAAACAAACAAACAACAAAACCATATGAAACAAACAAATCACAAAAATAAAAAACAAACAATAACAACAAATTCAACAAAACATCCCAAATTCTGTGTGTGGGCAGGTTTGTTTTTCCTCACAAAAAAAGCTTCTTTCCGAATTTCTGAAAATGTCTTAGAGGGAATAGAAAAACCTGACAAAACCTAATTGTGGGAACAAGAAAAAGGCGCAACAAAAGTATACAAAAAAAACAAAACAATAAACAATATAATAAAACAAACAAACAAAAAAATCCCACAAGACAAAACTACATTAAAATAAAGAATTAAAATAATATAAATTAAAATAATGTAACAATTAATTAACATTACATAATAAAAATGATTAAGACAAACAAAAAAACAAACAAAGAAAGCGAAACTAAACAAGTCCAAAAAAACAAAATTACAAAAAAAATAAAAAAAATAAAAAGTTTACAAAATAATTACAAAAAACGCAAAACAGCCAAAACATAAACCTAATCGAACAAAGATCAAAACAAACATCAAACAAAATTACACAAACAAACAAAAAATACAAAACAAGCTAAAAATGCAACAGAAATAAAACACTAAACAAAAAAGCAGACAAACATCAAATAAAAAACAAACCTAATTGAATAAAGAGCAAAACAAACATTAAACAGAATCACACAAAACAAACTGAAATACAAAACAAGCAAAAAAAAAAAAAAAAAACACTGAACAAAAGAGCAGACAAACATCAAACAAACTAAAGCGTACAAAACAAACAACACAAAACACATCCAAAACAAGCATTCTCCAATTAGAAAAATCAAAAACAAAAAACAACAAAACCATACGAAACAAACAAATCATAAAAACAACAAAATGTGGATGGGTGATTACATTACAGTGTTGCAAATGCTGTGTGTGTAGGTCAAGAAGGCAAAGGAAACAGAGCAGAGCCAACAAACAAGAGCAGGTGACAGAGCTCAGCCTGACACTCGTGTGTGTGTGTGTGTGTGTGTGTGTGTGTGTGTGTGTAGCTGCAGGGCCACTCAGTCATGCAAGAACACAATCACACCTCAAGGGAAACCTGCCAGCCTGTACTACATGCAAAGAAACAACCTCTTAAACACAGTACAGACAGTAACAGCAACACACTGATTTACACAAGCACTTCCCAGGATTTCACCTCATAGTGGATGTAAGAGCAGTGGTGTGTGATGGACGACGACAAAGCAGTCCCTCAAACATCCATGCCACACTACAGCATCTCAATGACTCACTATTTCATCTCCTATTTCCAGCTATTAAATAAATTAGGAGACTGCCTTCTCAAATCCTCTGTTTCTCTGGATTTACAGTTTATTGTAAATGTGTTTCAGCAAAACACAATTTTAGTTTTATTTTCAAATCAAGATTCTTTTTGTTGCTGTTGTTGTTTTTGCATAAAAAGGTGTCATGCTTTCAGATTATATCAAGACACCTTAATATACAGTTAAGTCAGAATTATTTTTAGCCCCCCCTGTTTATGTTTTCCCTCAATTTCTGTTTAACGGAGATACATTTTTTTAACACATTTCTAAACATAATAGTTTTAAGAAGTCATCTCTAATAACGGATTTATTTTATCTTTGTCATGATGACAGTAAATAATATTTAACTAGATATTTTTATACAGCTTACATCACATTTAAAGGCTTAACTAGGTTAATTAGGTTAACTAGGCAGATTAGGGTAATTAGGCAAGTTATTGTATAACGATAGTTTGCTCTGCAGACAGTCGAAAAAAAATTGCTTAAAGGGGCTAAGAATTTTGACCCTAAAATGGTTCATAAAAAAATTAAAACTGCTTTTATTCTAGCGTAAATAAAACAAATAAGACTTTCTTCAGAAGAAAAAATATTATCAGACATACTGTGAAAATTTCCTTGCACTGTTAAACATCATTTGAAAGATATTTAAAAAAGAAAAAAAAAATTTAAAGGGGGGCTAATAATTCTGACTTCAACTGTACATTAACCCTTTCCAAGCCATAATTTTTTTAAAAAGATGGCAGTGACTGACATAATTTTTTGATGATTTCACCTTAATTAAGACCTAAAAATTTTCTGCTAGAAATATATGAGCATAATATATTAAAAACTAAGAATCATTCATTCATTCATTTTCTTAGGAGAGAACCCCAGACTTCCCTCTCCCCAGACACTTCCTCCAGCTCCTCCGGGGGTATCCTGAGGCATTCCCAGGTCAGCCGAGAGACATAGTCCCTCCAGCGGTAGATCCTTGATGAATAGTCAGATGAGCACAGCTCTCATCTGGGTAGATATGCTGCAGCGCATTCCAGAGTGTGTGTGTGTGGTCACGTGATGTGCGTTTTCAGTGGTGTGGTGTAGATGGAGAGTTGTTCAGAAACGCTGGGTGAAACGCTATTGTGGACACGGATCGTTTTCATTCTAAAATGCTGTTTTAAAACTAAAACGTACTAGTGTAAACGGGGCCTGAGGCACTCTCTGAAAAGCACGTGGTAACGATGGGCGGGGAGAACTAGCATTAAAGGCACAGGCAACAAAAACAGCTACATTGTGTTTAGAGCAGAAAAGTCTAATATTCTAAGAGGTATAATAAATAATCTAATGGGTGTTTTGAGCTGAAACGTTACAGACATATTCTGGAGACACAAAAGACTCATCTTAAATCTTGAAAAGGTAAAATAGCTGCCCTTTAACTAATACATCACAATTATAAAGTGTTACCATTCATGGCTATATTTTGTATTTTATTTTTGTACTTTAAATTAATTTATCTTTTTTAGCCAAAGCAAATGACTGAATTAAATATTCACAAAAAACCCATGCAAAAATAATGGCCTCCTTTTAATAGCACTGAGTCTGTGTATGGATGTCACATTGGGTGAGCTCATAGAAGATTTTACAGTATGTGACTGGGTTCCTCTGAGACTATTTCTACTCCAATACGACATGAGGTGTATATTCTGTCTGTGAACACACACAAGCACACACACACACACACACACACACACACACACACGCACACGCACACGCACACACACACACACACACACAAATACACACACACACACACACAAACACTTTCGGCCAACAGGATCAGGTAGCGATTACCTGAAAAATAAAAATTGTACAAAAAAAAATTGTACTAGAGGAAGAAAAGAGGAAAATAGTAAAGGTGAGAATTAATCAAATATGACTAGGATTCGTCATAACCAGTATGTAGCATGCAACTGGACTTTATACATCTTAATTGTAATTTTTTTTTTTAATATCCAGCTACATTTTTGCATATTATGCTTTCACTTGTTTTTTCTTTACACACTGCTACTAGTAAGATTTCTTATGCTTATCAACGTTGCGTTCTTTAAAAAATTGCATTAAAAACAGCTTTATTGTGAGATATTTGTATCATTTAATTTCTGTGGTGCAAAGTTTTCAGCATTTTTCAGCATCTTTACTCCAGTCTACAGTGACACATGATCCTTCATAATCATCTTTATATGATGATTTGGTACCCAAGAAACATTATTCATTATTTTTCATGAAAACAGGATTCTTTTGTGAACAGAAAGTTAAAAAACTCCACTTGTTTAAATCTTAAATATTGTAATTCTGTTGAAAGACTAGTACTCAGTAAAAGCATTGATTAATTAATTGTAAGTTTAGAAACAAATACTGTGGAATTTCTACCCAGTAATACTGTGAAACTAATGAAGCGGTCGAGGACACTGAAGTTGAGGATCCAAGTGCGGTTTATTAAGAGAATCATCAGACAGGCAAAGGTCAAAACAGGGACAGACAGAAGCAAGTAGGTAATCCAAAGCATAGTCAAACTCACAGGAAAATGGTCAGACAGCAAAACAACATAACCGATAAAACAAACTATGGTCAAAACATGCTAGACAAGGCAGGGAGACCGCTTAGAACTGCTCACTTACAACTAACAGCTAAGAGTGTGTGCGAATTGGGTGTTTTAATAGTCCTATGAATTAGTCTATCATGAGCTTCCAGCTGTCTGTGTCAGGGGGAATCAGAAACTGGTGTGTGAGTGCAAATACTTCTGGGAGTTGTATTTCATATAGAGGCAGATGTGTAGTTCTCCAGCGATCCGGACAGGCCAAGATCGCTGGTGATTGTGACAAATGCCACCCAGTCTTTTACTCCAAATACTTTAACAACAGACTAACAAAAGACTAATAAGTCTCCAATTTGTGGAAACTGTGAAAAAGTTTATAATTTTGTAATCTGTAAATATTATTATTATTATTATTTATTATTATAGTTCATAAATATGTTATTGGGATGTTGCTTTAAAGCATTTTCTTTTTTTTTAATGTTAAGTTTACAGATGTCAAAACAATTCCCGTTCTTTATTTATGTATTTAGTTGTTATGTACTAGTGCATGCCAACAGAAGGAACATGTAAAACACATGCACATAACATTTAACTTTCGCACAAAATAGTTTTTGTAGAGTCCACAGAAACAGCAATGTAAAAAAATATTGCTGCCTTATTTTTTTTACTTTAATCAAATTAACTTTAAACATTAAGTGAAACTAAATAATAGAAATAAATAAGTAAACAACAAATAAATAATAAGATAAGTTAAAGCAACGTAAAATATTTGTTATTTGTAATTTTTTTTACAGTGAATAGCGATACTGTAGCTGCATTTATATTATCTTTGAAATAAAAACATACTTAAAGGAAGCTTTCACAATAAATACAAAAAGAAACAAATAAAAATATTTTATAATAATATTAATTTTTATTTTATTTAAAAAAGTCACAAGGTTATTCTTTATACGTTTACTGATACTACAGTGTGTTTATTTGTAGAAAATGGCTCCCTAGACATGATTCAGCAGACGTTATAAGGGGTCCTATTGAATTACATAACTCCAAAATAGTTGATCTGTTCATCTACAGATTCTAAATCAATAGTTCCTTTGTGAAATCTCACACGAAACATCTCGAAACACCATAATATGTGGTCTCTACCATCTATAGGGGACTTCCGTTGTTATTAATGCATGAAAATCAATTAAATATAGTTGTAATGTAAATGAATAGTAAATGAAGTTTTCTGCGTTTGGTTGTTACACAATGGTGTTGCATAAATGAACCCTAAAACATACAGAAGTCTCCTTTATCCCACACAGTGCACGATGTCTTCCTACTGTCTCAGAATAAACCTTACGGCACTTTATACTGAGAAACTGTGAGCAATGTGACTCATGTTGCAGTGATATAAGCACGCATGTTCATGTTAATCATTTGCTGCAATCGTGAAACACAACAATGTGTGCATTGTAGACCAGATTGCGCTCAGTTCAGCGAAATCTAACATGCTTTGTGGAAATCCAGAGAGACAGCGGCGCTTAGATTAAGTCCTCTTTTATCTGGAATAAGATTGTATCATTTGGTACAAGATTAATAGGTCAAAGGGGTTTATATTTAATACCCTTTATTCACATTTTGTTAAGTGTAAGTTGCGGCAGAAACGATCCTGATCCTCTTTGTTTGTTGTTTCTAGCGACCTGTTGAGCTGGATCTGAATTTTCACATGTCTGATCTGTCAGATTAACAAGCGCATGAACCAGGACACAGCCTTACACAACTGAGTAATGTTAACAGAAACAAAAACAAAAAAATTACCTTTATTTCTCTCTCTCTCTCTCTCTCTCTCTCTCTCTCTCTCTCTCTCTCTCTCTCTCTCTCTCTCTCTTTCTTTCTTTCTCTCTCTCTCTCTCTTTCTTTCTCTCTCTCTTTCTCTCTCTCTCTATTTCTTCCTCCATTGACCTCTGCATGACATAAACCTATGATCACATCCTGTTACCCATCATCCCTCTCTCACTCGCCCCGAGCCCCATATTAACCACGGCAAATTGCCCAGCCATAATTACAGCTCATTCTCCACCGCCGTTATGGTTTGGTCAGTTCAATGCATCGATTTGAGAATCGCTCTCTGCTAGATGGCAAGAGAGCACTTCAAATAGCCATTTAAAGGTCTCGGTTTTAAGTCGCCATCAGAGTCATTTTCCACACTTTTACCCACAACTCCATATGTGCTTCTGAGAGGATTAAAGTCTATGAATATAAAAGTCTATCTTAATATATATATATATATATATATATATATATATATATATATATATATATATATATATATATATATATATATACACATTTGTCTCATGTACACCTCCCCATAAATATGTCCTTACATATGTCTATCTATCAGTCTGTTTGGTAACACTTTATTTTGATGGTCCATTTGAGTATTATTAGCCTGTCTGCTTAATTTCTGTTGATACAGACATTCAACAGACATTTAACTGACTATAAGAAACTTTGCAAGTACATGTCAACTTACACTAACCCCAACCTAACAGTCTACTTATAATCTAATAAGAATTAGGTGGCATGTAGATGTAATGTAACTTAAATTCAACAAACGGACCATCAAAATTAAGTGTGACCAACTGTTCATCCATCCACCCATCCATCCATCTATCAGTTCATCATCCCATCAGTCAATATATCCATCCATATATCCTTACATATGCCTATATCTATCTGTACATCCTTCTATCCATCCATTTGGCTGTTAAACATTGATTGATCCATCCATCCATCCGCACATTCATCCATGTGTCCTTACATATGTCTTTATCTATCTGATATATCTATCAGTTTATTCATCTTGCTATCTATTTATTTTTTTGCTGTACATCAATCCATCCATCCACACGTTACTCCATTACATCCATCCACCAGTCAATCCATCAATCTATCCATCCATCCATCCATCCATCCATCCATCCATCCATCCATCCATCCCATCAGTCAATATATCCATCCATATGTCCTTATATATGTCTATCTATCCATCTGTTCATCCTTTTATCCATTTGGCTGTAGAAATTCAATCCATCTATTCATCCATCCACCCATTACTCCATTCCATCCATTAATTCATCCATCCCTCCATCCATTCCTCCATCAGTCAATCCATCAGTCAATTCATCAGTCCATCCATCCATCCATCCATCCATCCATCCATCCATCCATCCATCCATCCAACTGTTCATCATCCCATCATTCAATATATCTATCCATGTGTGCTTACATGCGTATATCTGTTCATCCTTCTATCTATCCATTTGGCTGTAGAATGTCTATCCATCCATCCATTCGTCCTTCCATTCATCCATCCATCCATCCATCCATCCATCCATCAATCCCATCAGTCAACATATCCATTCATATATCCTTGCATGTCTATCTTTCCACCTGTTCATCCTTCAATCCATTTGACTGTAGAACTTCAATCCATCCATCCATCCATTCATCCATCACTCCATTTCATCCATCCATCAGTCCATCCATCCATCCATCCATCCATCCATCCATCCATCCATCCATCCATCCATCCATATATCCATAATCCCATCAGTCAATATATCTATCCATACAGTGTGTGCTTACTTAGCCTATATATTCATCTGTACATTCTTCTATCTATCCATTTGGCTGTTGAACGTTGGTTGATCCATCCATTCATCCATCCACACATCCGCACATTCATCCATGTGTCCTTACATATGTCTTTATCTATAAGTCTGCTTATTCATACATCTTGCTATCTATTTATTTTTTGGCTGTACATCAATACATCCATGCACCCATTACTCCATATCATCCATCCATCCATCCATCCATCCACCAGTCAATCCATCAGTCAATTCATCAGTCAATCCATCCATCCATCCATACATCCATCCCATCAGTCAATATATACATCTATATGTCCTTATATATGTCTATCTATCCATCTGTTCATCCTTTTATCCATTTGGCTGTAGAAATTCAATCCATCTATCCATCCATCCACCCATTACTCCATTCCACCCATCAAATCATCCATCCATCCACACATCCGCACATTCATCCATGTGTCCTTACATATGTCTTTATCTATCTGATATTTCTATCAGTTTATTCATCTTGCTATCTATTCATTTTTTGGCTGTACATCAATCCATCCATCCACACGTTACTCCATTACATCCATCCACCAGTCAATCCATCAATCAATCCATCTATCCATCCATCCATCCCATCAGTCAATATATCCATCCATATGTCCTTATATATGTCTATCTATCCATCTGTTTTTCCTTTTATCCATTTGGCTGTAGAAATTCAATCCATCTATTCATCCATCCACCCATTACTCCATTCCATCCATTAATTCATCCATCCATCCATCCAACTGTTCATCATCCCATCATTCAATATATCTATCCATGTGTGCTTACATGCGTATATCTGTTCATCCTACTATCTATCCATTTGGCTGTAGAATGTCTATCCATCCATCCATTCGTCCTTCCATTCATCCATCCATCCATCCATCCATCAATCCCATCAGTCAACATATCCATTCATATATCCTTGCATGTCTATCTTTCCACCTGTTCATCCTTCAATCCATTTGACTGTAGAACTTCAATCCATCCATCCATCAGTCCATCAGTCCATCCATCCATCCATATATCCATAATCCCATCAGTCAATATATCCATCCATACAGTGTGTGCTTACTTAGCCTATATATTCATCTGTACATTCTTCTATCTATCCATTTGGCTGTTGAACGTTGGTTGATCCATCCATTCATCCATCCGCACATTCATCCATGTGTCCTTACATATGTCTTTATCTATAAGTCTGCTTATTCATTCATCTTGCTATCTATTTATTTTTTGGCTGTACATCAATACATCCATGCACCCATTACTCCATATCATCCATCCATCCATCCATCCATCCATCCACCAGTCAATCCATCAGTCAATTCATCAGTCAATCCATCCATCCATCCATCCATCCATCCATCCCATCAGTCAATATATACATCTATATGTCCTTATATATGTCTATCTATCCATCTGTTCATCCTTTTATCCATTTGGCTGTAGAAATTCAATCCATCTATCCATCCATCCACCCATTACTCCATTCCACCCTTCAAATCATCCATCCATCCATCAGTAAATCCATCTGTTGATTCATCAGTCCATCCATCCATCCATCCATCCATCCATCCATCCATCCATCCATCCATCCATCCATCCATTTAACTGTTCATCATCCCATCAGTCAATATATCTATCCATGTGTGCTTACGTACTGTATGTATATGTGTTCATCCTTCTATCTATCCATTTGGCTTTAGAATGTCTATCTATCTATCCATCCATCCATCCATCCATCCGTCCATCCCTCCATCAATCCATCCATCCATCCATCCATCCATCCATCCATCCATCCATCAATTCATCCATCCATCCATCCATGCATCTATCCATTCTTTCATCCCTCAGTCAGTACCTGTCTGTCTGTCTGTCTGTATGTATGCCTGTATATCTATCTATCTATCTATCTATCTATCTATCTATCTATCTATCTATCTATCTATCTATCTATCTATCTATCTATCTATCTATCTATCTATCTATCTATCTATCTACAACATTCAACAACATTCCTCTCTGTAACTTCCTACTGTGTGATGTTTCCCTCACAACACTATTCCGAATGAGTCTCTTTTGCTCTCATTCTGTGAAATTATCCTCAAAGATGAAAGTGTGAAAGACAGCGAAACACAACACACCCGGCTGCACATGTGCACACGTGCTGCTTCCTCTCCACATCTATTTGCTCGCCTGCAAAAAAAAAAAAAATTCCTTCAGCTCTTCATCCATCCATCTGTCAATATTAACGGTTAAGAGAGAGTACAGAGACATTATGATGAAAAATAAATGATGTGATGAAAGTATGCGAAAGCAACAGAACTAAGAGAGAAAAATAAGACATAAGGGGATGAAATGTGGACGAATCTCTAGCAGAGTCTACCTCCAATGCCTCAGCTCACTGATGGGAAGAGTGTATGCATGTCAGCTATACGTTACCACAGCTGTATTTTTAGCACTACACATTAAAGACGAATCTCTGGGTATGTAGAAGCAAAAGCAACGGAACAGAGCACAACAGTGTTATGAAACATTTACAGCATGTTAAACCATATCATTCTGCAGTCATCCTATACAAAAAAAAAAAAAACCAACTAGGCCTTTTGATACAAAATTGATAATTCTGATTTCATCAGACCTTCCTGCATTTCTCAATAAAAAATGTAAAATTTCACAAATCCAAAAGAGGCCGCTGTGTATGCTTTTTGAGATCTCAAATGTCTCTCGCAAGTGCTATTCACGCCTGCTGTTCTCGTGTAAATTCAGGTCACTGTCGACTGACTGACTGACCGACCGATCGACTGACCCACCCTCCTCCTTCCCTAAACCCAACCAATAGTGTTTTCAAAAGCACAGATTGACCAGCCCCCACCCACTTTCCTAAACCCAACCAACAGTTTTAAAAAGCAATCCAGAAAAAAAACGCATTCGCCTGATTTTTACCACGTTTTCAGATTTTACCACATTCTCACTCTGTTATTTACTTATTTATTTTATTTTCTGGCTTCTGTTTTTTGTTTTACCCGCTTTCTGGAACCGTTCTTCACTGTACTCACAACCTGTGATCGTAGTCACCTCCTCTCTACGTCTTAAGTATCTCTGCGCCTTATATTATATTATTCTTTCATTCGTTCAGGCATTCATTTTCTGCCGCTTTTCCAGGGCCGGGTCGCAGGGGCAGCAGTCTTAGGAGAGAACCCCAGACCTCCCTCTCCCCAGACACTTCCTCCAGCTTCTCCGGGGGGATCCCGAGGCGTTCCCAGGCCAGCCGAGAGACATAGTCCCTCCAGCGTGTCCTGGGTCTTTCCCGGGGTCTCCTACCAGTGGGACATGCCTGGAACACCTCTCTAGGTAGGCGTTCAGGAGGCATCTAAAAACAGATGCCCGAGCCACCCTTAGCTGACTTCTCTCAAGGTGGAGGAGCAGCGGCTCTACTCTGAGCTCCTCCCGGGTGTCAGAGCTCCATATCCGTAAGGGTGCGCCCTGCCACCCTTCAAAGGAAACTCATTTTGGCTGCTTGTATCCCAAATCTTGTCCTTTCGGTCATGACCCAAAGCTCATGACCATAGGTGAGGGTAGGAATGTAGATTGACTGGTAAATCAAAAGCTTTGCCTTTCGGTTCAGCTCCTTTACCACAACGGACCAGTACATCGATCGTATTACTGCTGCACCAATCCACCAGTCAATCTCACGTTCCATAATTCCATCACTCATGAGACAAACCCACAACAAAACCCAAGATACTTGAACTCCTCCACTTGAGGTAAGGACTTTCCTCCAACCTGGAGATAGCAAACCACCTTTTTCCGGTGGCGCACCATGGTGTTATGTTCCACTCTACTCTGTCTAGGGGGACACAGGTACGCAACAGAATGTTAGTGGAGTTTTGTGTGTGTGTGTGTGTGTGTGTGTGTGTGTGTGTGTGTCAGCAATGAGGTCCCATGAGCAATCTCTCAGAAGACTAAATAACAACAAAAAAAATGCAACTTGAATAAAGATTAACAAAAGATTTATTGAAGGATTACGGGAGGGTTACAAAAAAAAAAAAAAAGAAAAAATTCAAAGGGGGTTCAATCCAAAACAACAAACAAAAGTTCTCTAACTGAGAGAAAGGGAAGAACTGAATAATCTATCAAAGAAAAGAAAAATACATAAAAAATACTCTCACTCCCTTACTAACATAAACAGGAGAAAATGGTTACAAAAAGGAAAATGGCACCCCCCACCCTACTAACCCAATCCCAAATAAACAAAGAGTAAAGAGTGAATAACAAAGTAGTATTGAAAACAAAAATTTACTTACAATCAAAAAAAGAGTTTGAGGCAAAAGCTATATAAGATGGTCAACAGCATCAACAGAACTTAAACTAATTAAAGCTCTTAATCAACAAATAATGCTTAAAGGATAAAAAATAATAATAAATATAAATAAATATATATATATATATATATATATATATATATATATATATATATATATATATATATATATATATATATAAAGCCTCACAAAAGAGCCTACGCACGCACGCGTGCGCGCACACACATGCACACACACAGTGGAGACATGCTGCTTAAATGCCCACTGCTTTCCTCGCCCTCCAATCATTGAGCAGTTCATAAGTGGCAGCAGGTGACAGTCATTATCTCTTACTAGGGTGTAGCAGAGAAAGAAAGAAAGAAAGAAAGAAAGAAAGAAAGAAAGAAAGAAAGAAAGAAAGAAAAACAAATACGTCCTGGGACGTAACAATGGCATCGGACTTGGAGGTGTTGATTCTCATCCCAGCTGCGTTGAAAATCATATCGCCCATATCATGTCACAAAATTACTACTAGGTTGGATTACTGTAATGCTCTGTTCGCTGGTTGCACAGCATCCTCTATTACAGTTTTTCTCATTTGGTTTGGCTTATTTCTTGCAACAGGAATTACATTCTCAACACTCTATGGTTACTTTACTGTTTTTTTGTCTTTTGACAGAATGCAATTGTGTATAAAACTAAATAAAATAAATTTATAAGATTTATAAAATTTATAAAAAGGATTTTAGTTTAACCTAGGGCTTAGTGGCTACATACATGGACAACACATTTTAGCTCTTACAGGTTTTCTCATTTAGTTTGGCTCATTTCTTGAAATAGGAATTACATTCTCAACACTATAAGATTGTTTTGTAAAACAGTCTTACAGTTCAGCACAACACTATAGCTCACTTGCAAAAGCTCATACATTTCCAAAAACTGTTCACTTGTGTGTCAAAACTAAATTTCCTTCTCATTTAAACAGTCAGTGCCCCCAAAATCCTTTGTCCCTTTTGCATAGCGGAAGCACTGCAAGTCAAAGTGTTTAATTGTTTTGTCACTATCGTTTTGATTTTATCGTTTAATTGTTTTGACACTTTTTTTTAAAAAAACTGGTTACTCTACTGCTTTTTGTCTTTTGACAGAATGCAATTGTGTATAAAACTAAATAAAATAAATTTGTAAGATTTATAAAATTTATAAAAAGGATTTTAGTTTAAGAGTAGCCTCCAAAGTTTGACATCACACATTGCACTCATACTGCCAAGGAAATTGTAACCATTGTCAATCACACACATAAAGTAATTTCCATACATCAGAATTAAACTAAATATACTGTAGTATAAAAACACAAACAAAATACAATGAAAATATGCAGCCTACAGTAATTGATTGGTCATCTGAGATGTGTGAAATTCCTCCTTTTTTTAGTCAAGTTCTAGTTGCTGACTGTCAATTGCTGTGATAAATGCATCAAATGTTCCACAGATTGATATATGGTATTCATGGTATTATGTTCTTGACTAATTTTGACAATTGAACAGACATGTGATGACTTATACAATGAAATGATGCTGACATATTTTGGAGCGAACAACCATTGAATTGAGAATCAACAACCAGTTTAGATCAACTAGACCTATTCACTTGGAAATTGTGCTAAATGTCGACTACCTGTACTTAATCATTTGCAAAGATGTACTTAGACATTTGCAATTTGATGAAATGAATGAGAAAATCTGTTGTGAACAATTGCCAAGTGGTTTGGAGGTTTGTCCATGTTGTTTTGAGAATGTAATTCCTGTTTCAAGAAATGAGCCAAACCAATAGAGAAAAACTGTAATAAACTTCAGCTAGTACAAAATGCAGCTGCCAGAGTTCTTACTAGGTCTAGAAAATATGATCATGTCACCCCAATTTTATCCTCCTTACACTGGCTGCCCTGTTGAGTTCCATTTTGACTATAAAATATTCCTTTTTACCTATAAAGCTTTAAATAATCTAGCTCCTGTTTATCTAACCAACTTTCTGTCTCGCTATAATCCAACCCGCTCTTTATGATCTCAAAACTCAAGGCTTTTGGTAGTACCTAGAATAGCAAAGTTAAATAAAGGAGATTGAGCCTTCTCATTTATGGCTCCTAAACTCTGGAAAACTCTGTCATGCCCAACAGAGCCTTGTTTCTCTCAAGGTTTTTTCTTTCCTTCACTTAGTCAGTTGGTGAAGTTTGTTCCTTCCTAAATAAAGTTTGGATTGGGACTTGTGGAGCTACGCATCGATGGATTTGCTCTTTAGTGTTTGAACTTTCAGCAGTAAAATTTAAACCACACTGAACTGAACTAAACTGAACTTCAACTCTGAAAACTGAACTTTACAAGAACTTCTATGTAAAGTGGCTTTATTGTACACAATCTATATTGTAAAAACCCTAAATAAATAAACATGAATTGAATTGAATTGAATTAATCCGCTGACATACATGGTGAGCTATTGGACAAACTGGTAACAGCAGGAAAGCAGTCCACACGGAGGTAAGCGATCAGCTGGTAAGCATGAAAAGGAACAGTGTCATTCCACCCCGTAGCTTTCGATTTAAAGATGTAATGCAGTCATACGTAATTCTGGCTGCATAGTTCGCGATCTCCAGAAATGTATACAGGGCTACATTTTCAGAATGAGCCTATGTTGTTTCAAACGCACAGCACCATATTTGCTCAAACTTATTTCAAAACAGTCCTTGCTACATTTTAAAGCCATCAGCTGAGTTTGAAGTTCACATGCTAATTTATTTATGGACATGCTAACCTTCTGTTTCACATATTCTTCCAATTCCCACATAAGCAATTGCTAAATCTGAGCTGTCAACATCAGTAGCACACGCTAATCTGTGTGATCTCTCGTCTGAAGAGGTAAGCGTTTCCTGCAACAGGCATAGGAGATTACAGGCACTTAACTGAAGTTCTCACTACTTCATTAGCCCATAGTCGAGACCCTTTATCGCTACTTAAATCTATTAACAATTATGTTATCAGCAGGAGAGAGAATAAGAAGGGGTTTGAGGGAGATTTCTGCCTGCGAACACATATACTCATGTACACCCACATACTCACACTCTTGAAAGGGCTTATATTTAGTAGCTTGACAACAGAGCGCATATTCTGCTCATGTAGACCCTCTCTAACTTTCTCTATTTTACTCTTTCTCTTTCCATCACCCTGAGTGTGGAGTCAATATGAAGCTGTGAGAAAAGAACAGTCTAAGTAGTTTGTTAAGCAAATACTAGAAACTTAATTGGACAGGCACACACACAAGATGGGACACAAGACACACAGGGTGAATGATTGACCACCTTTTGTTACACTCTGCTAGATGTAGATGGTTTAGTGGCAACATTAAACTATACAGGGAATTGGTGTTGGCACAGGGACTACATTTCATCTGATTCTTTACAGAACGGAAGACAATTATTTGTAGCTCTACCCAGTTAAAATTGAAAGATCATTTACATTTTTATTAACGAGAATGGTGATAACTTGGCCATACAAAAATGGATACAACAGAATTCTTCATTACCAAAAGTGAAGTGACAGCCTTAGGAAATGAATGAAAACATCCACACACACAAAACTTTGAAAATAACATAATTTATGGAGACTACAGACCACAAACCAGTCTCGATTAAATAAAGTGCACAACAACAAAAAGTTAAAAACTGCTAAACTTACTACAAACAAGCAGTTATATAGTAATTAAGTAAGTAAGTAATGCATATTTATATAGTGCATTTATCATGTATGGCCACATGGGTAAGGGTTGATGGAAGGAATTTGGCCTGGAAACCGGGGTTACATCCCTACTCTTCACATGAAGTGTCATGGGATTCGTTGTCACCTTTGCTATACTGGGGCATTAGGACTCATACAGATTGAGCACCCCCTGCTGGCCTCACTAACACCACTTCCCACAGCAACCTAGTTTTCCCATGTGGTCTCCCATCTATGTAAAATCTATGGCCATATCTAAAAACGATATCTAAAGACGATTGTTGTCAAGACAGTAAGTGAATATAAATACCTGGGCACCATCCTGGATGATGAAATGAACATTGAGGTCAACACAATGTATTTGTAAAAAGGCGAATCAACGATTTTTCTATCATGAGAAAGCTGAAACGATTTAATGTGGATAGGCCTCTTCTTGGGACATTTTATTATTCTTTATTGAATCTCTTTTAACTTTTGCAGTAATATGCTGGTAATCTGAGGGTGACAAGTAAAAACTTAAAAAAAAGTTGTTCACCTATTTCAAACTATTTTGGGCACAAATCTTAACAGCATCGGGCACATGTATGAGGTGAGAGTCATACAGATTGATATGTTCATTTCAGCAGATGAGAACCACCCACTTTATTCTAAGTTTTGCCTCCAGCCATCAGGCAGAAAGTATACTTATTTCAGACGAGCTAGGTACAGTAGATATTTGCATTCATTTGTTTAATCTGCAGTTGGGTTACTTAACAAGCTTTAAGTTGTATATGCTCAAGTACATATTGGATATTCCTGATTTTGAATATTTTTGGTATTTTATTTCACTTGGGCACGGCATGGTGTCTCAGTGGTTGCCACTGTGGTCTCACAGCAAGAAGGTCACTGGTTCGAATGCCAGCTGGGTCAATTGGCATTTCTGTGATGAGCCTGTATGTCCTCGTCATGTTGGTGTGGGTTTCCTCTGGGTGCTCCGGTTTCCCCCACAAGTCCAAGGACATGCGCTATATGTGAATTGGGTAAGCTAAATTAATATTACTTTTCATGCAATGTGCAACATAGCTTTTTGTAAAAATAAAAGTGCACAACAATTTCTGTTTACCAAATGAAAGCATCAGTTCTGAGCTTTTGCTTCTGCTATCTGACCAATTAGTGCTCAGTAGACTTGCAAAAAGAAATTTAGAAGAACAAATTTTTCAGATGACTTACTTAAGACTTGATTACAATTTCGAAATAAGGAGTTGTCACAAGTATATTATGAGGAAACATCAGTGTTGTTTTATTTAATAAGCCCATTAAATCAAAGCCTCCTGAAAATTTCCAAGGCAACCACCCTGACTAATTCAGATGCTTTGCTACAGCAATCATTCTTAAGCTGAGGTCACACTGGACTTTTCTCCCCATAGACTTCCATTTATATGCGTCAGACCGGAAAAGCAAGCTCATGCGACAAGTTTGGCAGTTCGCTGCGTTGCAAAGTTCAAGCTTGGTGATCTCTGACCAGTGGTGGAAAGAGTACTAAAAATTATACCCAAGTAAAAGTGCCATTACTTGCCTATTATTTGTAGTGCAAATAGAGTAAAAGCATCTGTTGTAAATATTACTCAAAGTATGTGTAAAAAGTAGCCCTTTCAAAAGTACTCAAGAGTGGTGAGTGAGCAGTGAGTATTACACTGTAAAAAGCTCATGCATTTACATGTAATTTGTACATGTGTGTAAACAACATTCTGTAGTGCATTTAGTTATTGCCCAGCAAGCACACAACGTCATAATATGTTAATATTAGGTTAGATTTTATTTAGAGTTGTGATGTCAGGTGACCAAATTTCAATGTCTAGCCTGCATCTAAGAACAACGTTATTTTGACGTCCAATAACGACATCAAATGATGTTGATATTTGGTCTATTTTAGGTTGTTGGAAAGAGACCAAAATCGAGCCAACATCTTAAACTAACATCATATATTGATGTCAAATACTAACGTTTAATCGTCAGGTGTGGCAACCAAAATCCAACGTCTAATAGAAGTCATAGTGGTAAAGTCCAAACAACTTCAAGTGGGAACATCATTAGAGGTTGATGTTTGGTTGGTTTTAAATTGGATGTTGGACTTTTTCGTTAACCTGATATTCATTTCCAAACAAAATGCAACGTCCCCATGACGCTGACAATGTCAATCTGACGTTATGTTGATGTTCTGTGCCTGCTAGGTGTTTAAGGCCATTTCGGACATCATACAGTAAACATCCGTCATCTTCGCATCAGTGACATGCATCTAAGCAGTCTCTGGGCTAATGCATGTAAAGATTTTGGACATCTTCTTGGACACTTTTATTGCTTCTAAACAGTTTGCTGAAATTATAAAGCACCCATGTCTTGAGGTAATTCAGTATGAAGCGATTTACCTTCTATGTGCAATTTGATTGGACAGGAATCACAGGACTGATTTTTCTAATCCCCAAAGACAAGAAAAAAATAAAGTTGTGACTGCAGATTGAAGGAAAGTAGTGGAGAAAAAGTACCAATACTGCACTAAAAATATACTCAAGGGAAAGTAAAAGTACACATTTTTAAAACTACTCAGTAAATAACAATTCCTGAGAAAAACTACTCAATTACAGTAATTCAAGTATTTGTAATTAGTTACTTTATACCACTGACTCTAACCTGCAAAATTGCAACACTTGACTGCGTGAGACCAATCGAGGACAATCAAAACATGACCTCTCTGGACAGAAATTTTAAATACTGACCAATCGCTCGCTTTTTAAAATGTTTAATCATCTTGTTTAATCCTGCCCCTTTTCACAGCGCCGCACAACAGAATTTTGCATGGTCAAACTGTGACCACAGTTTTACTGATTCGCTCAAAAAGAACTGATTCAAATGGGTGATTTGACTCAATCATTTACCCTGATTATTAACTCCCTACATTTACTACAGATTGAAATCTTGTCAGAGAAATGATAACGTTATTTAACAAGACTAAAATTTTAATGATTCAGAAAAATATTCAGGAACAGCAACTCCCAGCTCACTACTCACAAATGTAGTTAAACTAATAACTGCCAAACACCGGTGACACACGAGAAGGAATAAGCCTCATGTGGCTGATCCATAATGCATTTCTGCAGGGACAGATTCATGGTAATCATCTAGAATGTCGCCACGGTGGCATTTCTGGAACGGTGTGTGGCCTTTTATTGACAAAGCTTAGTGTCTCCTACTGATAGATCATTGAGAATGAGTTAGGTGACAAAATCAATGACTCCCTCTCTCTCTCTCTTGAGATCTCTGTCTATATTTTATCAGCAAGAATGGCAGATGGATTGAAATGGTGGAATACAACAACAGGTGGAGATATAGAGGTGGAATGTAAGCCACCTTTGTAAGTTATTATATTAGTTCCATTCGTGTATCTTTTACATACAATTATTAAAAAAAATAATCTTCTCATTCTTTTGATTCATATTTTGTCAAAATATTATAATATAATAAAAATATATTATTATAAATATTATAATATAAATTCTTTTTTAATTAATTTAAATGAAAAAAACATCGGGCTTGTTTTTATTTTACCCAAATTCAGGTATAAAAAAAACAAGCTAGCATTTTTAGAATGTGTTTAAAGGAGTTTTATTATATGAAAACATAAAAAAAACTATTTTATTTTATTGCACACTAAGTCCGAAATTTTCATGTGAAATCTTCGCACATTCAGACATTTATCCACTGCCTCCAAAACATTTGTCTGTCATAAAAAATTGGATCATGTTCATTTATTTTTTTCACATCCCTGGTGTTGTTTTGAGAGGTGTTCAAGCTAAAGACAAAATTTAAATGCCGTCTATTAAAACAATTAGCCTTGAAGCACACAGAACAAACAAATTGCAGAATATAAGGACAGATAGTGGTGGATGGATGAGAACCATTGCTGAAGCCTAGAGTATGCTGGTTTCAATCCCTGGTATGCGTCGTGTGTTTCCCATCTCACTGTTTGGTGTTTATGTACCTTGTATACGTCATGTTATAAGGACCAAATGTCCTTACAACAAGTACATTTTGAACATGTATGGACATTTTTTGGACGCCATGAGAAAAAAAAAATCTCATAAACTACACAGAATGAAGTATTTTGAAACTGTAAAAATGAAGAATGTTTCCTGTGAGGGTTGGCTTTAGAGGTAGGGTTATGGTTTGGGTTGGGGGTTTGAATATAAAGTCTGAACAGTATAAAAATCATTACATTTATGGGAAGTCCACATAAAAATAGCCAAACAAGTGTGTGTTGCGTCTATACCTTTGACATACTGCAAGTGTAGCTCAGGATCAAATCAACTCAGTAGGCACAACATTTCCTTTTTATTTGTGAAGTTTTCTAAACTAATTTTGAGAGAATCACGTGCTATGATTGATCGTGGCTGGTCCTGCATCAACAATCATCAATGAATCCAAGCCTTCAATAAATAGCCCAGTTTGTCTTACCTTCCTTATCTTCATTTTTGAAGAATCCCTCATCCCTCATCTCCCCCATTCCTCCTTTACCAGGGGAAGCTCTCGAGACCTACCTGATCTTGGACCCCCTTCTATGTTATATGACCAGGCTGGAGCTCTAGGTTCAACTATCTCCAAGCTTAGAGTTCTCTCCCCGGAAAGCATGGCAAACCAGTAGATAGTATCAAGCAATAGCTTAGTGTAAAAGAGTGTGTCTTTTTCGAAGAGAAAGGAGAACACAACATCACTGTGAGAAGATTCTATTTTGTATTGTTTTGGGATTTTTTGCAATGCAGTGTGCATGTTTGCTGTATAAGACAATTTTTTGATTGTAAAGAATATATATATAAAAAAACCACAAACTAAAATTTCTGACAAAGTCCTCTACAATGGAAATGATGTCAAAGAGGTCAGTAAGCAAGCAACACCTGGGGGCTGTTTCAGTAAGGAGATTTAACCAACTCAGAGTTTAAACTTGATTTACAGAGAGATTAAAAACTCTGAGTTTTCGGTTTCAGAATAGCGGATCTGAGTTAGGTCAATTAATTTTGAGTAGACCGACTCAAGAGTTAAGCGTGCACACCGCAACTATAAAAAGGCATTATCAATGGAGCACAGATATTACGAGTGATAATGGCAACATCTTAAAAAAAATAGATCACTGTTTCTTTCTCCATCTGAACTTAATGTGTTCATGTAGAGTTATAGCAAATATGACCATATATTTTAAAAAGCAACACCACTGCATCAGGGAAACACAGACAGTTAGCGTGGGGAAACAGCTGCTCAAGTTATGCGTAATTTTACATTTGAAGTATTTAAATATTTAAGTATAATAAAATAGGTAATGTTATGTGTGATGTTTATCAATTTTTTACACACATTCCCATATTTATACACATTTTAATAGATTTAAAAGTGCACTTGTGTGTGTCTGCCTTTTTTGTCGATCAAGTGATTGAAGTTGATATGACATTTAGAAGGCAAGCAGAACAATATAAAAAATAATAATCCCATTAATCTAGTTACAGTGCATGTCAAAGGTCAGGGAATTTAAGCTAATTATTTATTAAAAAAGGACAAGCCATTCTCGTACATGACTTTGTTCTTTGTGTGACTGAAATGTAGGCAATAGCTATGTTTCCATCCAATTATATTAATTAAATTCATGTTTAAAACTGGAATATCGCATAAAAGATGTGTGAATAATGTGTTTCCATCCAATGAGTCAAAGATAACAAAATCATCACTTCCTGATTAAACGGGCAAAACAGAATTTACGGCGGTAGAAGAAGCTGCGTCAATCTTTTCTTCATTTAATAAATGTACTTGCGCTGCACCTCAGAAGACAATGCTGACACACAATGAACACATGGTGGCATTTGAAGCCATGAGACATGGAAAACAGATGCTCTTGACACGCTACAGACACTCTAGAGGTCATAATATAATTACACTAATACTGAAAAGGTTAAGGCGTTTTAGAATGAATGACCAAAACAACATTTAAGATGTGTTACAGTGTGCTCAGCCTGCTGGTTTGTCCATTCACACATATTTTAATCATCATATGATCTTTTATAACAAACCTTTTTTTTAATGCACATACTGTAATTTCTTCAGTAAAAGTGTTTCCATCGCAGTTTAGGCGCATCTTTTCTATCGAGTAAAAGTTTATCCTAATCAGTCATGCGCGTGTTTTCACGCATATTTTTTAAAAGTAATGTGCATCATGACGTTTCCATCAATCGTTTTTATGCGCATCTCCAAAATGAGCATTACAATATGTGGGTGGAAATGTAAGGCTGAGTTTAGAGAATAAAACCTGCTCCTGACCAGGTTAAATTCACAGAGTAAGTTACCACAGTAACTGGCTCTGAGTTAAAGTTACCTCTCTTTCAGAAACAGGCTTGACTTACCCTGCTTTCTCGAGTTTAATAAACCTGCCATTTTAAAACGGAAAACCCAGAGTTTCTCTCATTTCAGGGTTAAAATACTGAATACTGAAACGGGCCCCTGGATATGTAGTTTTTTTTGTTTTTTCTTTATAAAAATAAAACTTTTTCCATGTCACTGTGGTTTTGAAAGAAGGTCAATTCTCTTACAGATGTAAACACCACTTTGATATATTACCGAATGTTAGATATAATAATAATACAATGACAGGAATAGCAAGAGCCCTGTTTTAAATCTGTGTGCGACACAATCCAAGTCCTTCCTGTCATTCTAGTGATTTCCTACCACTTCCCCTGTTTTCCTCTTTCTTCCACTTTAGGTTTCTTTACCCCACTGCCTTTTATGAGTACAAACACTAACAATAACCTAGACATGCTCAAAATTCATAACAATAACAAACCCATTAACCTTTCATCATGAAATGCATTTCAGATTGCAAAGCAATGTGAGGTAGGCGATTGAAGAATAAATGATTTCTCTAAAACCAGACCAGCGCAACTCTCAACTCAACTCCAAAAGCACTATGTGCACTGAATTAATTCGCAGACATCTGTTTGTTCTTCTTTTGCCTTTCGGATTTTCATAACCTGTGTTTCAGAACAGCCCATGGGGCATCCAGGCGACCTTCTGCTGGCTTTCATGAACTATAAAAGAGATTATGAAATTTATATAACGGTCACAGAGATCCCGTGAGGATTATCATATCTGAGAAGTGCAGAGTGTGCAGTGTTAAACCACAAAAAACTTGGATTGTTCTGATTAATCACACTCAATTATTTGCAGAGGCTGTATTGTTTTAATAAAGAATCAAGATTAATAGAAAATCTATTGTTATTATAATATATATATATATATATATATATATATATATATATATATATATATATATATATATATATATATATATATATATATATATATATATATATATATATGTTAATAATAGCATATATAATATGGCTGTTTATGAGCAAACAGATAACGAAATTTCTTATTTTTTAGGCTAAACACTCCCTCTTTTTCTTGTTTTATTCGTCTCTGCTACAGATTGTTATAAACTTGAATTATTCTGATTATTCACACTCAATTCTTCGCAGGGGCTGTATTGTTTTAATAAAGAATCAATATTAATAGACAATCCAGTTTTTAATATGTGAGCAAATGGATAAAGAAATGTTTTCTTTTTTGTTCTAAACATTCCATCGTTTTCTTTTTTCAACCCTCCATGCCTAAAATTGAGATAAACTTGCATTATTCTAATTATTCACACTCAATTATTTGCAGGCGCTGTATTGTTTTAATATAGAATCAAGATTAATAGAAAATACAGTGTATAATTAGGCTATTTATAAGCAAATGTATATATATGTTTATAACGAAATGTCTAATTTTTTAGGCTAAACACTCCCTCTTTTTATTTTTTCAACCCTCTATGGTTCAGATTGAGATGAACTTGGATTATTTTGATTATTCACACTCAATTATTTGCAGGGGCTGTTTAATAAAGAAGTTTATAAGCAAACAAATAAGAAATGACTTCTTTTTTGCCTAAACACTCCCTCTTTTTCTTTTTCAACCCTCTATGCTTTCGATAGAGATAAAATGGATTATTCTGATTATTCACACTCAATTATTTGCAGGGGCTGTATTTTATTTTTATTAAAGAATCAAGATTAATAGTCAATCCGGTGATTAATATGGCTGTTTATTGGCAAACGCATAAAGAAATGTCTTCTTTTTTGTCTAAACACTTCCTTTTTTTCTTTTTTCAACCCTCTATGCTTCCGATTGAGATAAAGAGATGATAATTATACCAAGATCTGAATGAACAGATGGTTTGCCATTTGGGAAAACAGACATTTTGAACGGCTTCCCTCAAACCAATCTGATTGGACACAAAACACAGTCAAAAAAAAAGAATAAATCCCTCATATTTTCTGCAAAGGAGGAGAAACAATGAGCAGAGGTTATCTCATTTCAACTAATGGCTGAATAATGGCTTTGAATTAATACTAGAGGCGAAGATTTGTTCGGTCATCCGTTCACCAAACGCCAGCATCTTAAAAGAGGGGAATTAAAACAAATAGCCTGCGTTTCCCCGTCCATTTATACTGCTTGTTGTACAATTGAACCGCGACTGTGCCTCATACATGTAATTATGGTAATTAGGGTTTAGGCAACCATGTACACAAGCCCACATCTGTGTTGATCTTTGGGGGAAGATGTCAAGCTATATTAGCTGTGCTGAAATTACACACTGCGTAAGGGTCACTGTGTAGTTCAGATAAGCAGACTTGCATTGTAATTTCAAACTGACAGCGTCTTGATGCAGAAAATAAAGTAATTTCTGGGTTGCTGCACTAAGCGCTTTAATTAATAACGGGCAAAGAATAAAAATGGCCATTGAGGAACTATAGTGAACTGTATTATGCGTTTACACTGTGATTTATATATAGTGATGAGATGTGCAACCAAAGTGCTTCTACAACAACCAACACAATGCTTATACAATGTGTTTTAAAATAAAGATTGTCCTTCTCACTTTTATATTCACACTCTGAGAGCAACTTAACTTTTCTCAGAGTTGTTTGACTCAGATGTGTTTCTATATGTGTGAAGCAAAGTGAGTGAGTTGTATATATATATATATATATATATATATATATATATATATATATATATATATATATATATATATACAGTAACAGCTTAATCACTTTTTTGTCCAATTTCTAGACATCTCAGACATTACTTGTTTTTTTTTTTGTGTGTTGGTATTGGTATTCACAACCATTAATGATAAATCTGAATGATATACAGATGCTATGAAAGTTTACATCCTTTATATATTAATGTTAATCAGAGAAACGGACTTATGTTTACCTCCTTTAAAGTTTAGCGCTTAATGTTAGGCTTCTGGACACATTTATGCAAAAACCTATGTTATCTCTCACTCTATTCACCATATATAGACCCCCAGGACCCTATGTCAATTTTCTAAAAGAGTTTTCTGATTTTATCTCCGACTTACTAGTTAAAACTGATAAAATACTAATTGTAGGAGACTTTAACATCTACATAGATGACGCTAACGACACATTAGGGCTCGCGTTTGTGGATTTACCACATTCACTAGGGATAAAGCAAAACGTTATTGGTCCAACCCATCGCTTAAAGCCTACACTAGATCTAATTCTGTCTTATGGAATTGTGGTCATTGATGTAGACATTATACCACAAAGTGATGATATTACAGACCACTACCTCTTACTATATAAGCTGTGTTTACCTGAAATTAGCAGATCCGCTCCAATATATCGCCCTAGTAGAACTATTGTTCCATCCACCAAAGATGAATTTATAAATAACTTACCTGATCTTTTCCTATTTCGAAATGCACCCGCCAACGCAAATGACCTTAATGTAGTAACCAGCAGTATGGATGCCATCTTTACTTGCACTCTGTGGCACCCATCAAACTAAAAAAGGCTAGAGAGAATAAAACTACACCATGGTATAATAGTCATACCCGCGCTCTCAAAACAGCAACCCGTGCCCTGAAACGTAAATGGAAAAAAACTAATTTAGAAGTTTTTAGAATTGAGTACAAAGACAGTATGTCCAGCTACAGGAGGGCTCTAAAATCTGCCAGGGCTAAGCAACTCCGCAAACTGATAGAAAATAATCATAACAATCCTAGATTCTTATTTAACACCATTGCTAAATTAAAAAATAATCGGTCATTTTTGGGACAAAATGTTCCACCACAAATTAGTAGTGATGACTTCATGAATTTTTTCAGCAATAAAATAGAAGGCTTTAGACAGAAAATAGGAGATATTAAACTTTCTACACCACCTTATACTTCAGATCCAGTAAACATTCCACTGAATCTAAATAACGTACAGTGCTTCAAAATCATAGAACAGGAAGAGCTAGATAAAATTATAAATAGTTCTAAACCAGCTACGTTGTATGTTGGACCCAATTCCAACAAAGTTACTGAAAGAATTGCTACCTGTTATAGGAGAACCTCTTCGTAATGTTATCAACTCTTCTTTATCTTTAGGCCATGTTCCAAATCCTTACAAGCTAGCTGTTATTAAGCCTATTATAAGGAAACCACAACTGGATCCCAGCAACTTAGCTAATTATAGGCCAATTTCAAATCTTCCATTTATGTCTAAAATACTAGAAAAAGTTGTTTCTGCTCAATTATGCTCCTTTCTGCAGACGAACAATGTTTTTGAAGTGTTTTAGTCAGGTTTCAGAGCTCATCACAGTACAGAAACTGCATTAGTGAAAATAACCAACGATTTACTCTTAGCTGCTGACCAAGGGTGCATCTCGCTATTAGTTCTACTCGATCTTAGTGCGGCATTTGACACCATTGACCACAGTATCCTCATAAATCGCTTAAAGTCTACAGGTGTCCAGGGACAGGCTCTACAATGGTTTAAGTTATACTTAGCTGACCGTTACCAGTTTGTGAATATTAATGGACAGCCTTCACAAGTCAGCCCAGTAAAGTACGGGGTGCCTCAAGGATCAGTTTTAGGCCCTTTGCCTAAAACTTACAATATACATGCTACCCCTGGGAAACATTATTAGAAGACATGGGATCAGCTTTCACTGCTATGCAGATGATACTCAATTATATATTTCAACTAAACCTGACGAGATGTCTAAACTGTCCAAGCTAACTGAGTGTATTAAAGATGTTAAAGACTGGATGACCAACAATTATCTTCTCTTAAACTCAGACAAAACAGAATCATTACTTATTGGGCCTAAATCCTATACACAGTAGATCTCACAACTCAACCTACAATTACAGGGATGCAAAGTTAGCGTTAACTCTACTATAAAAGATCTGGGTGTCATATTAGACAGCAATTTAACTTTTAAAAATCATATATCCCATGTCACAAAAACTGCTTTCTTTCATCTGAGAAATATTGCTAAGTTACGAAGTATGCTATCCATCTCAGATGCAGAAAAGCTAGTTCATGCTTTTATGACTTCTAGGCTGGACTACTGTAATGCACTGTTTGCTGGCTGCCCAGCATCCTCTATTAACAAACTTCAATTAGTACAAAATGCAGCTGCCAGAGTTCTTACCAGGTCTAGAAAATTTGATCACATCACCCCAATTTTATCCTCCTTACACTGGCTGCCTGTTAAGTTTCGTATTGAATTTAAAATATTGCTTCTTACCTACAAAGCTTTAAATACTCTAGCTCCTGTTTATCTAACCAACCTTCTGTCTCGCTACAATCCAATTCGCTCTTTAAGATCTTAAAACTCAGGGCTTCTGGTAGTACCTAGAAGAGCAAAGTCGAGTAAAGGAGGTCGAGCCTTCTCATTTATAGCTCCTAAACTCTGGAATAGCCTTCCTGATAGCGTTCGAGGCTCAGACACACTCTCCCAATTCAAAACTAGATTAAAGACCTATCTGTTTAGTAAAGCATACACTCAGTGCCCCATTTAGCGGGCTTCCACACAGGTTTCTGCACCTTGTTTATATACACTATGAACAGCAACTACGCTAATTATTCTCTTATTCTCCATTTCCACCTGGGGATACTCTTCCCGAGGCCCTCAGACTATGCAGAGTCACTGATTCGATCCAAGACCAACAACGAGATGATCCCAAGGTTTCCATATCCTGGACTAGGCCATATAATGAGAAGCTACTGTGGTGGTCATGGAGGAGTTGCCACTGGCTTGCATGGTTCGGGATCTGTAGAGCTGCGCATCGTTGGATTTGCTCTTTAGTGTTTGGACTCTAAGTAGTGATTTTTAAACCACACTGAACTGAGCTAAACTGAACTGAACTGAACTTAAACACTAAAAAAACTGAACTACACTGTTCCAATTTACTATGACCTTTTATGTGAAGCTGCTTTGACACAATCAGGAGCTCTGGACTATGAAGTTAAGAAAGACGGAAGGGGAAGATGAGAAAGGACCAGGCTTGCACATTTTATGTTTTACTTTTGCTTTCAGTTTGACTGCAGTCTCCGTGAGGAGCTGAATGGCTGAAACACTACTGCACTTTACTTTACTTTTGAAAATATGTTAGGGCGGGGCATTCTCATTCTTGAGGCAACCTGATTAGACAAAAGTATGGATAGTGCAAGATGAGTCATTAGTATTTCTCCTCCATTTTCCCAGAGCAGAAAAAAGATTTGTAAACTGTAAATAAATGGATTGAACATAAAAGAATTAAGTTGTCCCCCCAAATAACTAAAGATTTGTGTTGTTTCAGCTCAGCTCAGTGACCTCAAACGTAATTTTCAGTGCATATACTGTATGCTGAGGGGTATCAACTTATAGGAGATTGATAGATTAGCTTACAGATATGTGTCTCAAATGTACAGTCACAAAATTAATGTTAAAATGCATTTGTGAGATAAAGTGAATCAGTGGTAAAGTGTTTAAAAAACAAACATACCATGACATTTTTCAAGAATAATTAAATGATATTTTGCTGAGTGATTATGACCTGTTTTATGCCTGTCATGGTGGTGGAAAATATCTGTCTTAATAATTCACTAATAATCATTTATTCAAACAATTAATTTGGAAATTAAGCAAGGGATTTATGAATGGATCTCTGAACCGTTGCCTCAAATGATTCATTCAAAAACAGATTTATTCAGGAACAAAAGTATTTGTCTGAGAGATACAATTGTTTGGCTCCAGCTTTGCTTTGAACTGTTTTCTGTTGCGGTTGTGGGTTGTGCACACTTCCTGGTGTGTGTTTGTGTTATTGTCATGTGGTTTTGTTTTGTTTGAGTCATGTGCGTTGTAGTGGTGTGGTGGTGTTTGGTCACATGTTTGAAGCACATTTATACTACCGCATGCTGTTTGTGTTGCTGTGCAATAACACTTCTGAAACGGTAGCTGGCAGTGAGGTTTTTATGTTTCTCTGTGTCAAGTTTCTTTTGTGTTTTGTTTTTTATGAATGCTTCCTTAATGTACAAGTAGCTGAAACTCACTCAATCTGAGTTGGGAACCGGCAGACATGCAACAACTTTAATCATAAGCTAAACACAAAACAAAAGTTTTCAATTGGAGCTCTTTCACGGGACTCCACACTTGTAAACGATCGCCCAAACTGGTTTATGTGGCTCTCGGGCTTGCACTATGCGTCATTATGACGTGTAGTTACGTTTTTTGAGAGGTAATTAATTATCATGCCTATATCTGAGCGCTGGGTGTTTGTATCATCGTCTGATCGTTGTCATTGTTACTCTGGACCCTATCATACACCCAGCGCAATAAGGCGCGAGACATGTTTGCAATGACGTGTTGCTATTTTCAGACCAACTCAAGCTTAATTTTCCCGTTTGCTGCCACGTTGTTTAAATAACAAATCTATTTGTGCCACTTTGTGGACTCATGGGTGTTCCAGTCTAGAAAAGAGGTGTGTTAAGGTGCATTGTTGGCGGGTTGCTATGTTGAGGAACTAAATTAGACTGTAATAGACCAGCTGAAAGCAGGTCTAAAGTCCAGTGCAGAGCACGTTAGTTGTGTGCCTTAAACGCGTACACATTGCATAAAACATAAAGCATTACGCAAATTTATTAACATTTAAAAAAAAAAAAGGATTAAAATATTACAAAAATTCTTATTTTCTATATAAATATAGAAAGGGGGCTTTTTCAGTTTATTAATGACAATTTGCTTTTGTATAATGTTATTATTATTATTATTAGCAGTACTATTTATTATATGCATATTTGTTTTATAAAAACAAGCTGAGATTTGTCCACCTGTCAGGTTTTGGACCATATGGGGCATAGAATGTGTGTTTGGATAGAACTGGATAGTTGGATAGGGTTTTTAAACACACTTCATTATAGTTGTTCATTTATTCGTTTGCTGGAAATTAAAACTGAATTTAGAAATAGTTTTGAAACAAATCTTTGCGCTTAACAAGCTAAGTTAATTATGTAGGCTGATGGATGTCTGAGCATGCAACACTGTTTCCTTATCCATGAAAGAGAGAAAGAGAAAGTAAAGGTTGATTGGAGGAGGCTCATTCTTTATCCTCACGCTGCAGATGCTCTGTTTAACTGTTTTCTTGTTAGTAAAGCGATCAGTTTTTGCACTTACAAAGTCCACCATGTAAACAGAAAATCTGCCATGGCGCGACGCAACTGACTCTTAAAGGGAATGGAAGAAAAGACTCTGATTGGTTTATTCTCAAAACACACCCACAACTCATTAAGAGAATAAGCACGACCCTGTTAGACCATGCGCCGCAGAGCAGAATGTACAGTATTTTTCCATCTCTAAAATAGCAAAAGTGGATTTGAACATGCACTTAATGCTTTTGCGCCTTGCGCTTTAGACTTTGCACCTAGATCGTTAAAATAGAGATCTCTGTTTCTCGTCAGGACACTCTGTGTTTCTTGAGACCCCTAGCTGTTTTGGAGAGCTACTTAAATCTGAGCTCTTCTACACGTTTAGTTACTTTTTTTCTGTTTTTGAACTGTTTACATTTACTACCTGTCATTAAAGACCGTGCATCTAGGATCCTTCCTTGTTGTTACTTATTATTTCGGAAATGGTGTTCGAAAAAACAGAAAATTTCATAGATTGTAAATATCAGACACTCCTTATTTGTGGAATCAGGTAGAATAATCTATTCCACATATTGAATGGCATCTCAATGTCATTTTCAAGATTCATGCTTAATGACCCGACCCAAATATTATAGATAATTAAATTTTTACCTGATATTTTTTTTAAATCACCATTTAATAGTTAATCATTATACAATAAATCCAACATTTTCTTCTCATACTTGCTAAATGCTTCTCAAAAAATAAAGCAAATAGGTTAAAAAAATAAACACTGAGACCATCACATTACACAAGCAGGAAGCATCTGATTGCATTTATTTGATTGGCTTCATTTACTGACTTAATTAATCCACAGCATAATATACTTTGCATTTAATCCACCTCCCATCATGTCTGGCAGACAGCATTAAGTATAAAAGAAGAAGGGAAAAAACACCCGATGGACGATGGAAAGGAAGAATGTAAAATCTCCCAACGAACAGCAGTGAATGTGTGATCAAACACTGAAGCACTCAAGTACACACAAAAACACACCTATTCACTTTTAACCAATATATCGGCACAATAATGGCGGTGTGGATTCCGCATTAGACTCAAAGCTTTTATTTCTGTCACTAAGAAGCAGAGGACAGAGTTTTTGCGAAGAGACGTTTTTCATGTTTATGAGAAAGTTGTTTACACACTCGTCAGATTGTGTCTTGAAGGCTTTGAAGCTTGTCTCCTGATAGCCATTAGCACCGGCCATTTCATTTCCTTCTCAACCACGGCCATCTCTACGGCTTTAGTATCCAAGCAACAGTCTGAAGACACAACAAGGGTCATCGACGAGCTACAAAAGCAGACCTCAGATGCCCCCACAGCTGCCTTACAAGTCATTAGAGAGGCTGTACTAGACAGGAGAGCACCGGTGGGCTAAGAAATGAGAGTGTGAGAGTGCCTTTTTGAAGATTTCTGTTTCGAAACTGGCATGTGGTTTGACGGACAATGTTTAGGAGGATGAAAGAGACTGTGCAGAGATGGAGAGACCACTGCTCACTGGAGAAGAACGATTGATTGCTTTACCTGACAAAGGCGAGATGATTTCTTCTCCACTTCTCCAAAAGTGATGCACTGAGGAGAAAAGAAACACAAAATTTAAAGTCAGCTTTAATCTTAATGTGGCAATAATAAATACAATACTAAATTATCCTACTGAATAGATCAAATGTTTTGGATTTTTTTTAAATACCATTTACTACAATGAAAATTAAATTTTCAATATGTATAGATCGAAAATTGCAACAGTTTTGGTCGCATATGCACCCAAAATTTTATCTATGCGACCTTAAAATATATTAAGAAGCATTTGTGCGAACATAAAACTGTTGCGGTGCGACTAGTTTTCACTGCAAAATGTTCACAGCATGTATGGATTTAAGAGACATTCACGCAGTGCTCAGGAATGGTTTAAAACAGTTGTTAACTTGCTGCAGTAAACAAGCCCACAATGCTTGCCCCACCTTTGCGCTTTTCTGATTTACCCACTACTCTAGAACTGAGTGCGATTGGTTAATATCAGCTGTCAATCACTGTCAATGCCTTCTGCCTTCAGATGACAGGGAGCGACAGCCGCAAAAATGTAAAGCACTGAAGATGAGAGAATGAAAACAAAATTGACAGATTTTGTTTTATAAACCAGCTTAAGATGTAGAAACTACCTAAAACACACTGACAAATAATGGCACATCTGATTTGTGATCATGTGGCGAATATTAATCCACCATTTACACTTTTCGAAAAGTGGATAAAAGACTTTGAGCTAAAGTCCGCTATGAAAATGACTAAAGCATTCACCTTTAAAATTTGTGGGACAGAGTTTGCAGGTAACAGTGTTTGCCATTGAATTTACACAATTTAAACGTGAGAGGTTTTGTTTAATCCTTAATTTAATTGTCAGGATCCTGTCACACCATCTCAAAAGGGCTTGGATTCACATAGATTAAACTAATATTGCATCAGTATCCGCTTGTTAAGTGTGAGGTCATGTGAAGCGGCTTCCAGGTCCAGGTGCCATATCAAACTGTATGGGGAGACTCATCAAATGCTGATAATAAACGTTTACAAAGCGATGTAATACTTTCGAAAATCTTGATCGCAATGTATATATCCATGCCTAATTTCCGATGGCCAGAAAGTGATAAATTTTTTATGAACTGTTAAATTTTGTATTTGTGATGCAGCAAGTCTAGACACCCAATATCTACACTATGCTTTTATATAAAATTCACTTTAAAGTGTGATAAAGAAAACCATTAATGAAGATTTTCTTAATTAAAATGAGTAGCGGTTTGGACCCGGAAGTATTCCATACGTCACCGATACATCACGACTTAACATGCCGACATGAATATCGGACACCACCCATGAGAACACATAACAGTTCTTATCGTTAACTAAGTTTCCTTCATGTCAAACAGTGCATGAAGGGCCGGTGAGCACATGCATACTTTTTGTTGTTGTTGTTTGTTTGTTTTTATTTGTGTTGATTTCAAATGCAATAAATCTGTTCAAGGGCGTAGGTTTGCACTAGACATTGGTGGGGACGGGTAAGTGAAACTCACCCCATATGTGTAATTAATAGCTATATATATATAATTAATAGCATATATATATATATATATATATATATATATATATATATATATATATATATATATATATATATATATATATATATATATATATGCTATTAGTTATATAACTGCTATTAGCTATTAAAATATATTATTAATTAATCCTCTCCTCACAAAATTTATTAAGTTACATAAACAGTCAGGCCCATAGCCAAGCCTGGTTTGAAAGACCAAAAGTTGGATTACTCATATTTGTAATTTTTTTTTTATTATTCAAATGGCCAAACTCTGACTGAGGAAAGTTAAATGTGCTGGCCAGTTTTTTATTTACCTATAGACATAAGTTTTTCATTTAAAACAAGTTTTAACAGATTTCTAAAAAAATTAAAATGTAATGATAGATGATAATACATTTATATTTTAAAAATAAGTATCTCTTCAATATTTCTTTATTCAAAATTTTCATTAGTTATAAAACTGTAATATAAAACTTACAGTTTAAATGCACATTTGTAAAGAAACAAATTTAACTTAAAATAGTTTGCAAAGCAATTTGATAAAATGGTAGGAAATATTTTTTGGTACATCAAAAAGTGTGGTAATGATAACCAACCGACAAGCTAATCCAGCAAAAATTTGTTATTAATATCTCACTAAAATTTCATATTTATACCTCATTATTAAATAGAAAATCAGGCAAATAACTGCAAAAAGAATAAGTTTTTCAGAAAAAAGGGGGGGGGGGTGGGGGTGGGGGGTGGGGGGGGGGGGGTTGAACCTCACTGTAAAAAAAGTTGACTCAACTCAAAATTGTAAGACAACTTGTTGCAGAGCTTTTTTAAGGTGACTCAACTTTTAACCCAAGTACTGCGCTTGATACAATTTACTGCACTTACTGCATGAGTCAACTTAAAAAAGCTCCGAAGCAAGTTGCCTTACAATTTTAAGTTGTCAACTTTTTTTTTTGTTCCATTATTTTTAAAAAAGTACATTAAATGACACCTATGATGAAAATCAACTTTTGTAAGCTGTTTGGACAGAAGTGTTTGTAGATATAGTGTGTCCACTGTCATTATGGAGTGATAAAAATTCAACCAGTCTCTATTTTTAAATTCCCTGACGTTAAAATAGGATCCAAATCCCAGTGATTTTGAGGCCCACCGCAACGTGATGTAGGAGTGTGTTTTTTCCACCTCTGAATTGATTGACAGGCGCCATGTTTCTATAATAACCTGTATACACGTCCACAGAATTGTTTTGCAAATAAACTAGCATTAAAACATATGTTACAACGCTCTGTGATTTTCATAAGTTTAAAACATTTTTAAAACAGCTGTAAAGTCAGTAAAATTGCTACATAATTCCGCTATAATCACCACGGTCTCATGGAATCAGTAAATGCACATCTGTGTGTGTAATGCAAACAGCAATCGTGTGAGACACATCATTTCAGAAAGGCTTGAATAAACTCCACCACAAATACATCAAATAAACTTACTTGGTATTTTTGACTAATGAGCTGTATTTCAGCTTCATCTAAGCCTGTCTCTGTCACTGTGTTGTTTATCTGACATAACACATGATCAGAAGCTGACACGGACATGGGAACGGTGAGCGAGGAGCAGCAGCTCATTTTGATTTACAAAAACATCTACACTGTACTCAGACACCAAAATGGGTAGATGGAGGCTATAATAAATTATCAGATGGGTATTTTGAGCTGAAACTTTACAGACACTTATGGAGACACCAAAGGCTTATCTTAACTCTTGTAAAAGGGGTAAAATAGGTGGCCTTTAACTTAATGAATTAATACACTAGATCAGAAACCAACACTTCTAGCAGTCATTGCCATTAACTTTTTATTTACAAAACAGTTGTTTATAGTCAATCTCATGTTTGTATTTGTGATGTTCAGGAGAAAATTCCCTAATTTGAAACTGAACTTGTTTTTTTTTATTCTTAACTATAGCATCGAACACAAATATGATGGCTCTACAGAGTGAGTTGCATTAAATAATGTAAGATCTGCAAGATATGCACGCTGTACAAAATTTAAAGCAGCTTCAGCAAATTATCATTCAGTAAACTTGCTCCACTGATTTAGATTTTATGAATTTCTCTTTTCAAAATACACTGTAACAACGTTGGGTTCCATGCAATCGATTTGTTTTGGGACAATATAAAGGAATTAAGTTACATTTGTAATAAATTAATAATAATTAGATTAAACATAAAGGAATTAGGTTGTCCTCAAGAATTGTGTTGATTCACTTCATTTTAAAAAAGTATTTTGAACAAGCAGCAAACGTCATTTTTTGAGTGTATAAGTTGAATCCCAAGCAAGAAAATTAGTTCAATTTAGATATTTTTGCTCATCCAACATTTAACTTATTTTCACTTTTGCGGTGTAAGATATGAGAGATCCAGCTTTGAAACTTAATCCACATCTGAACATCCCAGTATAGGCATTATATGCTGTTCTTACAGCTCAGACAGTACAGAATGGTGCAAACACCACTGATCAACACTACTCTCACAGAGCAAACACTTCTGTCAGATCATCGCTGAGCTTTCTGAGACGCCTGATCTCATTCAGAGCACAACGTGAGGAAAAAATACAGCCCGGCTGATGTGACAGTCAGAAAACTAACTAAAGCTTAGGGAATTATAGAAAGGCTTTCTCTATCCAACCCAAATTTCTATTCATCTTTTCCCTATGTTTTATGATGCTGAATTTTTGGAGTAACTTTAATAACTAAGCTGCAAATCAGTGAAGTGTTTTAAAATGGTATTTTTTTCCTCAGAGTTCATTTATCTGATATTAAAAGGCAACTTATTATAATTAACAAATTACTTTTAGTAGAGTATGAATAACCCAGAAACTTACTCTACTACTCTACTGGAAAAAAATATCTAGAGGAACAAACCATAGTAAATTCAAAAGCGGCCACATGTATGTTTGTGATACTAAAGGCGCAGTATGTTATTTTCACCATAAGAGGTGAATATTCAGAACAAACAATGAAGTTGTTTGATGAAGCTGTGACTGAGTGTGGAATCATGGGAGTTGCGGTCTTCATTACATTCTATGAGACTCCTGCTGAAAACATTTTCATTGATAAGTTATTCAAAAGTTTTATATTGTTAGTATGAAGTCAGAAAACTCACCATACTACCTTGGTGTGGACTGCTCTGTGGTTTTTATGTTGCTAGGCAACCACCATATTAACAGTATTTGTGCCACTGCCACAGTTAAAAATGTGGTGCACAAAAACAGTGCATAAAACACTAGCTGCCAATAGATAACAATTTTGATGAGGCACCTCTCACCACAAAAAAACACAATTCGTTGTGAACGGGCCATAAATGTGTTTGCACACTGAAGTCTGATGCGTTTTTATTAATCCATCACAAAACAATTCAGTGTCAATTAAAGCACTGATGTTTTTATTCTCACTGATTCACTTTCCTTTGCTTAGTCACTGATTTATCGACGGTCGCCATTGCGGAATGAACCAACAATTACTATGACATATGCTTTTATGAGCCGGATGTCCTTCCAGTTGCAACCCAGCACTGAGAGTACACTATTTCGTAGTATTCCTATTCACACACACATTCATACATTATGGCCAATTTAGTTTATGTAATTCGCCAATACTGAATGTCTTGCAAATTCCACAAAGAACGGCCACCTGGCCCAGCCGGGGTTTGAACCTGTGACCTTCTTTTTGCTGTGCAAAGATTTCAGACAGAAATTACAGACTCAGTATGCAGCGAACCGAAGAGGGACTGAAGCAAAACAAGAAAACTGAGAGATGGACATGGAGCGATACAAAAGCAGCAGAGCTTTTATTATGCCACAGTCCATCGCTCACGGTTCTTTAGCTCATGATTACATGGAGAAGAAGCAGCGCTGTTTTATTATACTGAATACATTTTAGGTTTCTGTTACAATGCTAGTCTAATAAAAGGAACAGCAGCATTTTTGGTGTGTATCTGTTTTCTAATAAACAAACCAGAAATAAAGGGATGTGTGACGTCTACAGCGTGGCTTCACAGGACTTTATAAGTATCACTAGTTAAAACTGTTTATTTCTCTGGTTTTGTTCTTTGAAGTATTTGGAAGTCTATATAACAAAATATATAGCAAAATATATAACACTGTTCTATAGTGTTTTTTTTTTGTTTTTTATATTTTCATGAAACATTGCATTTTGTGTCTTTACCCTTGTGTAGTGTTCAAACTGATTACCCTTTTGTTATGTTTGTGGCTACTGTGTTTTTTGTCCCATTGACTTCCATTATAATGATATTTTTCAATTGCAAAGCCATGAAAGCATATCATCATGCATTCTATGATTGTTTGTGGTTTTCCCTGTTGGGAAGGAGTAAAATGTGTAACTTTCATTGTTTGTACAGTTTCGTAGGGCTGTGCAATTGATCAAAATCGAATCGCAATTTGAAATGTTGTGATTAGATAAATCACTAGAGTCTGCGAAATGCTATATATATATATATATATATATATATATATATATATATATATATATATATATATATATATATATATATATATATATATGTGTGTGTGTGTGTGTGTGTGTGTGTGTGTGTGTATTATTTAAGACTTTATTTTGCTAATGGGTAACTATCATATTCATTGTTGTAATGAAAAGAATGCAGACCTTCTTTTAGGTGTTTTCTTTCTGAGGTAGGAAAAGTGGTTCAAAACATCAAATACAACCGAAATAAAATAACTGAAGCTCTCTGTACTTCATTTTCAGAATATTGATTATAAAAAAAAATTCTTCCTTTGATATAGGCCTTTTGTACTGCTCCTTGCTGCAGTTGTAACAATTTTGATTTATTTTATTTATTTTAATGGTAAACATGGCTTGCGATGTTGATTGTTTTGCAACAAAAAAAGTACTATTTAATTTCCCCCGCCCAGAGCAAATGCATGACTGCTGTCTGTGTGTGATATACTTACTAGCCAATTGAGTGAGCACAATTTCGTTCTGCCCAATCAGAACTTTTCAATCTGGCCTCTTATCAGCCATGTTAGATTGCTGAGTTTTCGGCATTTTTATAATTATAATTTTTTTGCTCATATAATAAGCTACATTTTCTCCCTAATTTAAGTTGAATTTGTTTACAGAAAGATAAGGCAATTTTATGTTTGCTTACTGGTTGCTCTAGAGAAAAATCTTTTCACTTTCTTTTTTTAACTAAAACTCATTGCATTTTAGTTGTAATAAGCTACGATACAAATTATTGAGCTGAAGCTTGACTACAAAATTAAATCGCAAATCAAATCACATTCGCAATATCTGTCAAAAAAAGCAATTAAATATTTTCCCCAAATCGCACAGCCCTACTGCTTAGTAGGGTTAAGTTGACAGACGATGCCATCGTCCATTGCTAATGGCTGATAGACATCTGCCCCGCCCCTGTCGCAGCAGCAACCTGCTCACAAAAAATGCACACTCATGCCCCGTTTACATTCACACGTCTTAGTTTTAAAATGGCATTTTAGAATGAAAACGATTCACGTCTACACTGGCGTTTCATCTAGCAT
>NC_079457.1:31769861-31784861 GCF_903798145.1 Danio aesculapii
GTGTATATTTTGGGTCCTGTTAATTGCTAATTAAAAATAAAAAAGCCTTTTTAAAATGTACAGTTGAAGTCAGAGTTATTAGCCCCCTTTGAATTTCTTTCTTTTTTAAATATTATTTTAAAAAGTTTTTAATTTTTTAAACCCATTTTAAGGTCAATATTATTAGCCCCTTTAAGCTTGAATATTTTTTGATGGTCTACAGAACAAACCATCGTTATACAATAACTTGCCTAATTCCCCTAACCTGCCTAGTTAACCTAATTAACCTAGTCAAGCCTTTAAATGTAAATTTAAGCTGTATTATTTACTGTCATCATGACAAAGATAAAATAAATCAGTTATTAGAAATGAGTTTTTAAAACTATTATGTTTAGAAATGTGCTGAAAAATAGAATAAATCTGACTTCAACTGTATGTGTTGTTTATATGTTTTTTTTTTCATATTTCTACAAATATTATCTCTACCCCTATGAAGATAACAAATACCAACAACCCGTTATGAGAAATATTTTTGTGCCCATAGCTTAGTCTAACTCAGGATAGAGTAAAATATTGTTTATTTTGAAGTCTAACATATGGTCTTTATTAAATTATATAAAACAGCTTACATCACAAAGTTTTAATAAAATGTATTATTACGTGTTTTTAAATGTTAGTGTTTATATGTATTTTGCGAGCCTTTGTTACAGTGCAGATACCGGCGGTCAAATGAGAAGTTTAGGGAGCGTGGTTGATTTGACGTACTAGCATTTGGTTGCTTGATTCTGCGGTTCCGCCTCCGGCTCGATGAGGTAGTCCTTCTGCGCATGCCCAAGCTCAAATATCAGCAGTTTTTTGCGCCAGTTTGTGCCTGTCATGAGGCAATTTGCATTCAAAGTGTTCAATGGAAAAAGCCGCTGTCGCGTCGTCCATATTTTTTACAATCATTGGTTGGATCATATATAGAAGAACCCAATCGTTGGGTTAAAAAGTCAAATTAAAATTAAATTGAGTTAAATTAATTTAAAAAAATGTAAAAATTTTATTAAAATTAAAAAAAATAATTAATCCAACGTTGGGTTATGACAACCTAGCATTTTTGTAGAGTGTACAAACAGTAGATGCCATTTAATTATTAATTTTTTCTTCAATATACATACTATTTTAACAACAATGATAAATGTAAAATTAATATTTAAAAATATTTAACAGTCAGTAAACCACTCAATGTTCTCCAAAGGGTGGCCAGGATGTGTTTTTTTTGAACAGGTCTTTTAATATCATATAATATATATATATATATATTGTCTACCTGGCTAAATTCTATGAGCTCAATCATTTAGAAAAGTAAATATACACTTACTCAACCAGCCATATAATTTGAGACATTGTTTGCATTATGCTACAAATGATAAAACAATTTATTTGCATGGCCAAAAATCACAATATAATCAAACAGATACCCATGTCTGATTATGAAAAACATTATCGCGGTCCTGGGTTTCAGCAATTGCGCTGCTGCCGATACATTTTTTTTTTCATTTTATTGTTGGAGCTAATTGTGTGTTGAACATCTGTGCTGATTTGCAACTAACAGACAAATGTCAGACCATCTGCTACCCAACACACTAATGAGAATAAAACATCTCACACACACACACATCCATTCTCAGTCATCCTATTGTGCGCTGCATTACAGCTATATTTCATGCAGTCCCCAGACAGTCATTCAAATATCTTTATGCGGCCAATGTGTCTTGAGGAGCGATTTGATTTGTAGAGGGCGAATCAACCATAGAGCTTAAACCATCACTTTTTATCCACTTATATGGCAAATAAGATCTGTGAAACATTATTCAGAAGCTGTTCAGTGTTCACTCCCTCATCCATTAAAGGTCCTCTTTAATGTGTAGCTTTGTTCAATGAGTGATGTCATTTCAACTGAAACATGATAAAGGGTGGGGCATATATTGTAGCTCAACCCCCTTTTAAAAATAGGCAATGGCATTTTGTTATTAATCATAGCTCTGCCAGTTTGTGTCACTGAGCTAAAGCTCATATTCATTACAGCCACATTCTCCAATGGCAATGCTGAGTTTCTACCTGGTTTTCTGCTTTAAAGTGCAGCATTCTATGTAATTCAAAAGGACAATTAAGTTTTGTGGTAGCACATATCATTTTTTTTTCTCAGGTTAACACTGTGTTGTCTACTGGTTATGGTTTACTTTTATTTGCAAATGTTAAGGCTACACTTCGGTATGTACGCATGGTCACATCTGAATAAAAAGCTGGGTTTCCATCCTAATGTGAAGCAAATCTTTTTTTGGTTGAAAGGGTTGAAAAAATGAAACAACACAAAAAACTAATTCTTTGCCTTCAGATTAAGTTTGAGGGCTAATGCTGGTATAAAATAAGTAATGTTTCTATCCAAAGACAAATTAAACTGCAAAACTGAAATATCACAAAAAGCATTTGAGAATAAAGCTCCAAATTTCGATACCCAAGGGTATAACCTTGTCAACGTCAGTGAGCACCACTTGGAGAAAACCTGTATCATTAACGTGCCCGGATCAAATGTTGGTGATTGGCTGCGGCGAGGCTATCTTGAAAATCAATAGTTTACGGCGGTTACGCCCACTCGCTCAGAGCTTGTCAAAATGTCAGTCATACAAAATCTGTTAACTTTTAGCACTTCTTGCTTGTGTACCGTTAAAGTTAAGTTTAAGGTTCCATTTACACTGCCAGTTAAATGACACCCAATTCCGATTTTTTGCTCATATGTGACACAGATCGGATCTGTTCTATGACCGTGTAAGCAGAAAAAAACGCATGCATTCGGGTATTCTGCGATCGGTTTCAGGTCTCCTTCATATGTGGAAATAAATCAGATATAAATCGGATATGTGACAATGCGACTGTCATGTAAAAGGGCAGATTGGATTTATTGAGGTGTTCTGTTCTGATCATCATTAAACTTGTGACAATGTGGTGCTTCTCCGCGGTTTAATGATGTAGAAGGAAGAGTGTGTGTGGAGATTCTGACGCGGTCAACAACAACAACAGAGGAAACATGGAGGAAAGTGGTCAGTCACCACAATTTGCTCCCACCAGACCTGAGATCTCTCTCGTACCCACACATTCCTCTGAATGGTGGGGGACATCAAACAGCATATAAACCATAAGCGCAAGTTGCAATGACGGCCCTTTCCCACCTCCTCCACCTCAAAATCATTTTAAAGTTGGGCAAACTTTGTGTTGTAACTTTTGCTTTTTGTCGCTAATAATACACTCACTGCGGGCTACACATAGAACAACTTTATTCTCTCCAACAACACCAGTGCACACACAGGCAAAGGCTACATCTTCAACTTCAACTACACACATTAGGGCCATACCATTACGTAAACTACGTAGGGGTAAATCTGGACTGAACCATTTACTGCTTATACTACGCTTCGCATATTTCGCAGAGCTATAAACAAGACAGTTTCTTCCATCGTGGCTAGTGTGGCACAGATGCTAGAACCCGCGTTATGCATGCATCGTAAATTGTACGGCAAGTGTAAATACATGAATTGGATATGGGTCACAATTAAAATAATGTGTAAACGGACAGTTAAAAAAAATAGGCAGTATCAAATGTATACGGAATTGGGCATCAAGACCTGACAGTGTAAACGAGGCTTAAGTTTGTGCGGGGTAAATTTATTAATCCTTTTTTGGACCTAATGTAAGCTGTATAACGTTATGTACTGTTTTGACGGCTTTAAATACCTGGCTAAGTTGATACTAAATGCTTTAAGGTTAACAGTAAATGATGATCCATTTACACTGGCAAAAAAAGTAAATATGAACAAAGAAAGAAAAGCCACAGGGCCGTTACAAATTTTATTGTTAAAGGTGTGTTGTCTTTTTCTACTGTGGAGAAAGATTAGATTTACTGGATATGCATTTTTCAATGCCTAGAAAGGAACCAAAAACAATCTGTCACGGTTGTAGGTGTGTGCGCACTTCTGAGTGTCTGTTGGTCACATGGTTTTGTTTTGGTGTTTCACGTGTGTCTGTTACGTCAGTGTTAGGTCACGTGCTATGTGGAGTTCGGCTGTCCTGATTAGTCTGCCAGCTGCAACTCGTTATTTCGGCTATATTAGGACAGCAGGTCTCTTGTCTCGTGTCAGTTCGTTGTTATTTTGATTTGCTCTCTGTCTGTGTTCAGGGCTGCTGTGGAGTATCGTCGGACACCAGAGCTTCTCAGTTCCTGTCCGTTTTCCCCGATCCCTATTCTAGCGGGATACTTGTCCTTTGTTGGTTTATTTTCAGTTTTGTTTTGAACTTGTTCCATGCTATATTGACTGTGTCAATAAAGTATCATTACTTGCACATTTGGATCCTTCTAGCACTCATTCACGCGTAACACAATCAAAATAAGTCCATGCGATATAAGTGGCAAAATAAACAAAAATAACTTTATTCAACGATTTATCCATGGGAGGATCAGAAAGCTCTTGGATTAAGTCCAAAATATCTTCATTTGTAGATAATTAATGACAGAATTAAATTTTTTGGGTGAAATAAACCTTTAACCAGCAGTAAGCCTCACAATTACTTAAAATTGATTGACTTAAAACTGCTTGAACTTTATTAAAACTGTTTGCACTAATATATTGTGTGAACTACACTTTGTTCATTTTGTGTTTTTGTTCCTTTGTTTATTGGTCACAAATATCCTGAAAAAAATAATCTTGTTAAAATATATTTCTTAAAATCAAAGTATTGAAAAAAGTATCGTTCGGAACTGGTATCGAATTCAGGGTATCGGTATAGGTATCGGTATCGAAAATTTTGGAACGATACCCAGCCCTAGACATGAGTGTGCTCCACGCAGGTGAGTGAGCTTGACAAACGAACCACCTGTAGGACACACTCCCCTCCTGTATTAATGCACCAGACATTTTGTTAGAAATCCTCATATGCTTTACATGTTTGTTTCTAAGTTTGTTTAACTACTATTTTCATTTATAGCACTTCATTTTTGCATCTTGTGTTTAAATACACTATCAACAGCAGCCAGCTACGCTAATTATTTTCTTTACGCTCTATTTCCACCTGGGGATACTCATCCCGAGGCCCCCAGAGATTATACAGCGCCATTGATATGATCCAAGACCTGTGAAGAGATGATCCCAAGGTATCCATAATCCTGGACCTGGCCATATCCTGAGCTGATGCTGTGGTAGTCATGGAGGAGGAGTGAAGAGCATGAAACATTGATCCCGCATTGATCCCGTGGGTCAGCCTGATCACCCGCCGGGGACCTACTCACACCTGCAGTTCTCCACGATTGATGTCCAGCGCTCTCCAGCCTAGACTGCAGCTCTGCACAGGAAGTTTGGCCAGAGGAGAAATAGTCGTGCCCAACTGAGTCTGGTTTCTCTCAAGGTTTTTTTTTTCCGCCTTCACTTTCGTGAAGTTTTGTTTCTCGCCACTGGCTTGCTTGGACTTGTGGAGCTGTGCATCAATGGATTTGCTCTCCAGTGTTTGGGCTTTCAGAAGTGAAAATTAAACCACACTGAACTAAACTGAACTTCAACTCTTGACTGACACAGTTTCAATCTACTAGAACTTCTATGTTAAACTTTGACACAATCTACATTGTAAAAGCACTATAGAAATAAACAGAAATTTATTTAAAATGAATAATGGACAAATGGTCATCACTGCTTTCTCAAATATTACATCTAAACATGCTCGAACTGCTTCATCCAATCAAAAATACCTACCAATTTCTGCTATTTTGTTATCACATGATCTACTAAAAAATATATAAATATAAATGACAATTAAAGGTTCGGTCTCAAATGAACAATAATCTTTGTAGTCTTATCTAAAAAGTCAAATTACTGTAAACTGTTAAACATTGCTGGATAACAGGAGTGTCAAAATACAACATACAATTAGATAAAACAACAACAATATAATAATTTAACAGGGCTATCAGCTGTTCAGAGCGGACCGCAACAAAGAATCAATGCGGAAATCGCGCGGTGACGGGACGTGCTTTTACATCAATGAAAGGTGGTGTACAGATGTAACAGTTTTAAAGAAGATGTGCTGTCCAGATCTCGAAGCACTGTTTATTAACTTTAAGCCTTTTTACTCCCCGCGCTCATTCTGCTCGTTCATCCTCGTCAGTGTTTACATTACTCCGCACGCGCACGCGAGCCTGGCGATACAGAAACTAGCTGATCAGATCATGGTGATAGAGCAACAACACCCGGACTCTGTTTTAATCATTCTCTGAGATTTTAACAAAGCAAAACTATCCTGTGAACTGCCAAAATATAGACAGCATGTTACATGTCCCACAAGAGACAGTAACATATTGGATCACTGCTATACCACAATAAAGAATGCATACCGCTCCGTCTAACGAGCAGCTTTGGGACACGCTGACCCTTGTTTGATTTATCTCATTCCAACCTACAGGCAGAAACTGAAAACAGCCAAACCTGTATTAGGATCTGTGAAAAGATGGACTAACGAAACAGAGCGGGATCTACAAGCCTGTTTCGACCTCACTGACTGGAGTGTTCTTGAACCTGCTGCAAACGATCTGGATGAGCTCACAGAGACTGTAACATCTTATATCAGTTTCTGTGAAAACGTGTGCATTCCTACCAGGACTCAACTCACATACAACAATGACAAACCATGGCTCACTGTAAAACTCAGACAGCTATGTCAGGCCAAGGAGGTTGCTTACAGGAATAGGGAGAGGGCCTTGTATAAGCAGGCCAAATACACACTGGTTAAGGAGATCAGAGTCGCAAAAGGAACTATTCTGAGAAACTAAGGAGTCAGTTCTCTTCCAGCGACTCCGTGTGGAAAAGCTTGAAAAACATCACAAACTACAAGTCACCATCCCCCAGCACTATAGACAATGAACGACTTGCAAACGACCTGAATGAGTTTTACTGCCGGTTTGAGAAAACCCCCCACACCCACTCTGAACTGCTCTTCACGCCACCATTAACACCTTTACCACCCCCCGCCTCCCCCATACCTGCACTTCAGTTCAGTGAAGATGAGGTGCGCCAGGTCTTCCGGAAACAGAAGAGGAAAAAAGCACCAGGCCCAGATTTTATAACACCAGCCTGTTTAAAATCCTGTGCTGACCAACTGGCCCCAATCTTCACCCTGATCTTCACCAGATCACTGGAGCTGTGTGAAGTGCCCTCCTGCCTCAAGCACTCTACCATCATCCCCATCCCAAAGAAACCCAAACTTACAGGACTAAATGACTACAGACCAGTGGCGCTAACATCTGTGGTCATGAAGTCTTTTGAAAAACTGTTGCTGGCCCACCTGAATGACATCACTGAACCCTCATTGGACTCTCTTCAGTTTGCCTACAGAGCAAAACAGGTCTGTGGATGATGCAGTAAATATGTGACTGCATTATGTTCTGCAACACCCAGACAGACCAGGGGCCTATGTGAGGATCTTGTTTGTTGACTTCAGCTCGCCGTTTAACACTATCATCCGAAAACGTCTCCTGCCCAAATTAACTCAGCTCTCTGTGCCCACCTCTGTCTGTCAGTGGATCAACAGCTTCCTAACGGACAGGCAGAAGCTGGTGAAGCTGGGAAAATTCTCATCTAGTATCCATACAATCAGCACTGGCGCCCCCAGGGGTGTGTCCTCTCCCCACTGCTCTTCTCTTTGTACACGAATGACTGCACTTCAAAAGACTCCTCTGTGAAGCTCTTGAAGTTTGCAGACGACACCACACTTATCGGCCTCATTCAGGACGGTGACGAGTCTGCTTACAGACAGGAGGTTAAGGAGTTGGCTGTCTGGTGTAGTCACAACAACCTGGAGTTCAACACGCTCAAAACAGTGGAGATGATAGTGGACTTCAGGAGAAACCCCCCTGCTCTCCCCCGACTGAGCATCATGGACAGCATTGTGGCAGCGGTGGAGTCATTCAGGTTCCTGGGCACCATTATCTCTCAGGACCTGAAGTGGGACACTCACATTGACTCCATTGTCAAAAAAGCTCAACAGAGGCTGTACTTTCTTCGTCAACTGAGGAAGTTTAACCTCCCTAAGGTTGAAACAGTTCTACACCTCTATCATTGAATCAGTCATCTGCACATCAATAACTGTCTGGTTTAGCTCAGCTACTAAATACGATCTCCAAAGACTACGTTGAATAGTTCGGACTGCTGAGCGAATCACTGGTACAACCCAACCTACTCCCCAAGAACTGTACTTATCCAGAGGGAGCAGAAGGGCTGCCAAAATCACTCTGGACCCCTCACACCCAGCACACTGCCTCTTTGAACTTTTACCTTCTGGTCGACGCTACAGAGCACTGTGCTCCAGAACAGCCCGACACAGAAACAGTTTCTTCCCTCAGGCAATCCATCTCATGAACACTAGATGATAATAATTGTGGAACCAACATCACTACTTGCTTTACACTGTTATACACATACACACTTATTTAACAACACACTTTACATGCCAATTTGCACATAACAGCTGCTCATATAACATTGTATATAGTAATATAACTGTACATACACTTGTCAATTTGTATATTTGCATTCACTACTTACTTGTATTTTTTTAAATATATTTATTATCTGTTTTTTGTCCTGTCTATGTAATGTTGTTGCACTGTAGAAGCTCTGTCACGAAAACAAATTCCTCGTATGTGTGAACATACCTGGCAATAAAGCTTTTTCTGAATCTGATTCTGATTCTGGTTTTTCTCATGCTGCTGCTGCAGTGACGTGGTTTCCAGGCTCGATTTCCTTTTTCTTTTTCCGTTGCATTTATTTATAAATTTATTTTTTTACTCAGTAACGGATATGATTTAAAATGTAGCGAAGTACAATACTTTAGGCAAATCATACTTAAGTAAAGGTAAAATTACAGATTTTTAACACTACTCTAAGAAGTACAAATTCTCAAAAAAAACTACTTAAGTACAGTAGCATGAGTAAATGTAATTCGTTTCTTTCCACCTCTGATTATTGGATGCAACGTTTAAACTGTACAGTAATTTTATTTTAGATAAGGTTGCAAAGATTTGTTTTATCTGATACAGTTTTATCTGTGTATTTTCAAATGAATAGAAATTAATAAAGTTGTTTATTTTCTTTTTTCCTGTTAAGATTTTAACTGACCCTTTAATTGTCATTTATAAGATATTTATAAAGCACAAATAGTCCTCACTTTAGAGTAGGTCAAAAAACTGGATGAAGTTGAGTTTATAAAGCATTTATTAACATACAGATTAACTATTAGTATATGCCTGAATAATAAGTTATAAAAGATTATAAAAGTTAAATTTAAATAGTTTATTATTCATTTACTAACTCATTCTGATTAATTTGAAAAAAAAAAAACCAACCAACTATGCTTAAATAACTGGTTTGTAAATAATGCAATACTTAAATTATAATGAAAAAAAATTGATTAACAAAGTATGAAAGCACAATCATTAAGCACATCATAAATGGGGTTATAAGTCAGGAATACAGCAGTAGCTGTAGCTGTAGCTGCAGTTATAAACTGCTTACTAACATTTATTAATGTAGAGTTAATGCTTAACAGATAACGAATGAACTATTTGCTAATGCTTAATATGTTCATAGTGTGTAGATATTATAAATTGTTACCGGTTTAACTTATGTGCACCCAAGTTCTTTTATGCACATTTTCTAAATGCATATGCATCTTGGCATTTCCATTCAGCTGGGTTTTTTTGTTGTTGTATGTGATAGGTGGTTGAAAACATAGCTGTAGTATTTGAGGAAAGGTCATCATCTCTTTTTTTGAACAAATCCTAAACCAACCCAAATGAGTGTCAAAACTTTTTTGCAATGTAATAGTTTTTTGCTTTAAATCCGGGTGCACTAACAATTTTAGCTTTGTTTTGTGGAATAAATTAGATACTAGAGAGCATTTGATTAGTCAGAAGATTTAATGAGAATATGTGGTGCTTGATGTCTGTCACGCACGAAACATAAACGTGGGTAAAATCTTCAAGAATGTGATCATGTGATGTGATGAACTTGACAAAGTGTAAAAAATCTCTATTTATAAAATGTCTAATATAATTTAATACCTTGCAGATCGGTAGCTGTTATGTGTACATTATAAGACTAGGCTACACATGATCTTTTTTCGAAAAAAGCATCCCACAAATCTAAAAAAAGATAAGATAAATCCCAAATCACATACTTATGCACTATTCTACGCCATTTTGTAGTATAAATAGTGTAAGTAGTGCGTTCACACTGAAAACTCTAAAAATAATAAGTACACTTTAATTACCCAGATGATGCACTTATTAAACTGTCTGAAGTGTGAAATGTTGGCCACTTCACGCACTCAACGGCCACTGCTTTGCTCACGTAGTGGAAGGGGCAGAGCTTTCGTGCTTTTCAAGCAAAATTCTTCAACAAAGTGATTATATGCCTCCCGATAGTGAATGCGGTTTTACTCATGGCAGGTTTTGTTTGGTAGTTTGGTCATTTATTTCACTAATTTGGCAACCATCAAATGTCATCAGGGAAAAAAATTCGAATTTCTGCTTAGTTAGTGTTCCATTTGGGATGACACTACATACATATATTGTGCTGTTGAGTGTGTAAGTGCATAAGTACATAATGCATACAGTAAGTGCATAGTGTATAGTGTGCCATTTGGGACACAGCAATGGAATTCTGTAGTAATAATAAAAGACAATCACACCCTGAATGTCGTCCTTATTGAAGCAGGACACAGAAGGCTCCAATAAATGCTCCAAAAAAAACTGTTTTATGCAAATTACCAACCTGATCACCCGAGAAAATGTAACTATTTTACGTTTTGTCAGTTTAGTGGCTAACTCTTTGTAGAGTTCGTTTGTATGAAAATGTACGATGTTTGGCAGCAAACTACACCCCTAAACCCAACCGTCATTGGGGGATGAGCAAATCATACTAAAATGTACGAATGAGATCGTACAAATTCATACAAATTAGCCACTAAATCAAAAAGTTGCTGTGAGATAGCATTGAAATTACAGGGGTAGCCCCACCGAGATCTGAAAATATATACTGAAATTCATACTGGAAAATCATCTCTTTCATTCTTATTAATCAAAGTGAGAAAGATTTTGAATGTAAGAAAGTTATATTTTGAATGCTTATATCTTCTTAATGTAAATTTTGTTTTTGTTCTGGAGCATACTAGCTTATAGATAACCTTAAGGGTAACATATTGATGCTATAGGCCAACAAATTGTAGCACCAAAAAATGGACTCTTGCCTTCTTGAAAGGAAAGCAGTGCCTGTGGAAGATTTGTGCATACAGAAATGCGCCTGTCGCAAGCTTACTGAATCACACAAACTCATTGAATCACATTTACTGGCACTTTCCTTGTCGAACGCCGTCCGGCTGCATGCATAATGCACGAGGTGAGAGCAGCTCAAGAACAAACACAACATGTGGAACAGACTCTGTGATCACACCCCGAGTCAGCAGGTGACAACCTACTATGTCTCTTTTTGTCTTGGTCTCTCTGCTTGTCTTTTTTTTCCCCCCTTGTTAATTTCTAAATCTGATGATTCCACACCTTAGTATGTGTGCTAACACCCACATCCTAAATAATCCAGAGTTTAAAAAAAGAGAAGCCTTTTTGAGTAACTGTGCCATGAGACAAAAACAACTAAATACAAATGATAGCATTGAAATGGATCATTAAAATGTGGTCAATTACTGACGATCATATTAATCACTTTAATCATTATTTGACATGTCTGAAATTGGAGATATACAGGCCCATAGCCAGGGGGGTTCGGGTGGTTCAGAAGACCTCCCACTCTCACTGATAAAGGTCCAGAATTTGTCGCATATGCTCATTTGTCCTATTTTGACTGCTCTGCCATTATATTTAGTGAAAATAACCCATCAAAAAAGTCTTTAAGACCAAGCAAAATCCTCTGTTGGCTGTTACTTCTGTGTGGCTTCAGCTAATCAGTTTAGTTCAATGCAAACAATTTCCAAGATCCAGCTGTGCAAGAAAAAACACAATCTGATGTAAGTGGTCATCTTTCGCTACTTGTTTTTACATGGAGAAAACAGATAACTTTTATTCTAAATCTTGGACCTTATTCCTGAAGCAAAAAATGACCAATAAAAAGGTGTGAAGCACCAAAAGAGGCCAATGTTAAAATGAATTATTCTTGTCTATTTTATTATTATTATTATTATTATTATTATTATTATTATTATTATTATTATTATTAATATTATGCTGAATTTTTTTATTCAAATGGCCAAAATCTGACTGAATTCTGAGGAAAGTTGGATGTGCTGGCCAGTTTGTTATTTGCCTAATAAATGACAATAGGCTACAGTTTTTAATTTAATTTAGATTCCTGTTTTATTTTTCTAATGTTATGTAATTTTACTAAATTTGTATTTTAAAAATAAACATTTCTTCGTATTCATATTTCTTTTTTCTAAATCTTTAGGAAATGTTATTGGTACATCAAAAGGTGTGGTTATGATGACCACCCAAGCTAACCCAGCTAAAAAATAGTGCTTAAAATAATAGTGCTTAAAATGTCACTGAAATGCAGTATTTAAATCTCATAATTAATTAGAAAATGGGGCAAATAACTGCAAAAAGAACCACTTTTTGAGAAAAAAGAACCACCCCTTCCACCAGGCTGGCTACAGGCCTGATGTAACTGCATGTTTCACGTTTTACATTTATATACTAAATGTTTTTACATTTATATAACAATTTAAAACACTAATAATTTAATGGCACTGTTACTGCTCACTAAAACTAACTAAAATATAAATATAAAAATATAATAAAAATAAACAAAGTTATTAAACAGAAAATTCTCTGGTGAATTGAATAAACTAAATTGGCCATAGTGTATGTGTGTAAATGAGTGTGTATGGGTGTTTCCCAGTACTAGGTTGCAGCTAGAAGGGCATCCACTGTGTAAAACATATGCTGGATAAGTTGGTGGTTCATTCCGTTGTGGCTACCCCTGATAAATAAAGGTACTAAGCCGAAGGAAAATTGAATGAATGAATGTTATATATTATATTCCTAATGCTTAAGTTATTTTCTCGCACAATAAAAGTCCAACTTTTTGATTTTTGAGCCACAAACTACCCCAACAGTGGATGTGATGTAAGAAAAAAAGAAAGTTGAAGCTGTCAATTGAAGCAGGCAATCTGTGTGTCCCTGCTGGGATAACAGAGCATTTGATGGTCCTGTTGGCAGGATCAGTGCCACTCAGTGGTGCGAGAACAGCACATCCCCTTAAAGGAACGCTTCGGGGTTCAATAAAACTTCAGCTCTATCGACAGCAGCTCTGGCATGTTGTCGATTTCCGCAGAAAATAATTAAATAAAAAAAAAAAAAAACAGCAAATAATCATATTTGCATGTAATATGGAAGCATGTGGGTCTAAACCAGGGGTGTCAAACTTAATTCCTGGAGGGCCACAGCTCTGCACAGTTTTGTGTCAACCCTTCTTCAACACACTTACCTGTAGGTTTCAAGTAAGTACTCAGTTTGATCAGGTGTGTTTAATTAGGGTTGGAACTGAACTGTGCAGAGCTGCGACCCTCCTGAAACTGAGTTTGACACCTGTGGTCTAAACCATCAAAATAAACATTAAACCATAGGGATCCTTAAGGAGCTTTCCCATCAGCACTTTTAGTGTGCACCCAGGTCATAGTTTGGTTTGTTTGGATAATGTGAATGCTGTCTTCTGAACTCAAGGTACAAGGTTACAAGGATGGCCTTGGGAATGGTGTATTTATGTATTTCTGACATATATAACTTACAGAATCAGAATCAGAAAGAGCTTTATTGCCAGGTATGTTCACACAAGCTAGGAATTTGTTTTTGTGACAGAGCTTCTACAGTGCAACAGGATTACAGAGACAGGACAAAAAACAGATAATAAATATATTTTTAAAAATAGAAGTAAGTAGTGAGTGCAAATATACAGATTGACAAGTGTATGTACATGTTTATTACTATATACAACGTTATATGTGCAGCTGTTATGTGCAAATTGGCATGAAAAGTGTGTTGTTAAATAAGTGTATATGTGTATAAAAGTGTATAGCAAGTATTGATGTTGGTTTCGCAATTATTATCATCAAGTGTTCATGAGATGGATTGCCTGAGGGAAGAAACTGTTTCTGTGTCGGGCTGTTCTGGTGCGCAGTGCTCTGTAGCGTCGACCAGAGGGTAAAAGTTCAAAGAGGCAGTGTGCTGGGTGTGAGGGGTCCAGAGTGATTTTGGCAGCCCTTCTGCTCGCTCTGGATAAGTACAGTTCTTGGGGAGTAGGAAGGGTTGTACCAGTGATTCGCTCAGCAGTCCGAACTATTCGACGTAGTCTTTGAAGGTCGTATTTCGTAGCTGAGCTAAACCAGACAGTTATTGATGTGCAGATGACTGATTCAATGATGAAGGTGTAGAACTGTTTTAGCAGCTCCTTTGGGAGGTTAAACTAGACCTGTTTTCTCTGTAGGCAAACTAAAGAGAGTCCAGTGAGGGTTCAGTGATGTCCTTCAGGTGGGCCAGCATCAGTTTTTCAAAGGACTTCATGACCACAGATGTTAGTGCCACCGGTCTGTAGTCATTTAGTCCTGTAAGTTTGGGTTTCTTTGGGATGGGGATGATGGTAGAGCGTTTGAGGCAGGAGGGCACTTCACACAGCTCCAGTGATCTGTTGAAGATCAGGGTAAAGATGGGGGCCAGTTGGTCAGCACAGGATTTTAAACAGGCTGGTGTGTTATAAAATCTGGGCCTGGTGCTTTTTTCCTCTTCTGTTTCCAGAAGACCTGGCGCACCTCATCTTCGTTAAACTGTAGGGCAGGTATGAGGGAGGCGGGGGGTGGTGGAGGTGTTAATGGTGGCGTGAAGAGCAGTTCAGAGTGGGTGTGGGGGGTTTTCTCAAACCGGCAGTAAAACTCATT